>NW_010359796.1:683335-684046 GCF_000414095.1 Morus notabilis
TTTTAAACAAAATCTCCTCTTTTCCTCTATCCTATATGGCCGGCCATTCTAAGGGAATTCTCATCCTTGTGTGGCGCCAATATCAGATAGGGAAGGAAGAGAAAATCATCATTTATCCTGTAGTCCAATTTTGACTCAAATTCAAATTCCAATTTAAGTCAAACTTAAATTAATTTGAATTCTAAATTGAACAACTTATCAAATAAGTTTAAATGGATAAATCTAGATGTGTTCAAATTCAAATTTAAAAAATCACATTATTTAAATAATAATTAATTCTCAATTAATTATTTTCGAGTATTTAATTTTCCGTAATTCTAAAATTCCCATTTTACCCTCTGTGTCTGGCAGAATTACTAGGACGACGCGAGGACTAATGGACCTATAATCCCGAGCTCCAATAAAATTAATAATCAATTAAACACTTTAATTAATTAATTAATTCTATTAATTCCAATAGTTACTCCACTATAAACTTGGAATTGCACTCTCGAAATTATAGATATAAATTACTTCCAAACTGTGAAGTGTCCATTTGATATAGTCATTGCATATAGATCAACGCTCCATAAATAATTCATAATTAGAGCAAGGTAAAATCCGTTAACCTCTCTAATTACTTCTTTATCCTTGAATCGGAGCTCCTACTGGTCCAAGTACCGAATCAACCCTCAAGAGAATTATTTATCTACTTCTTTCTTAAGAAGGAAT
>NW_010359796.1:686730-702464 GCF_000414095.1 Morus notabilis
AGGTAGCCGAAATTTCTCTATAGAAATTTCGGAAACAATTTTTCAGCCCTAAGAGTTAAGGCTGGCCGAAATTCTCAAGAGAAAAAGGAAGGAAAATTTTTTTTCTCCAAAAATTTCACATCGTGCATGCGTTGGTGTTTGTGGAAATTCGAGTGTTTATTGTAACCCGTTTTGTCTCATATGTGCCCACACACACGTCTTCGTGGATTCTAGGAATTGACGTGGAAGACATTGATTTTCTAAACACAAAGATTGGAGCAAGAACTGTTCGTGGTCAAAGAACTCAAGTTATTATCCGAGTCGGCTTCCAGGTATTTTTCCTGATTGAGTTCTTGATATATATAAGTTAATGAGATTAATTTATTCATGCATAAATTAATATAATCTATAGAGTATCTCAAAAGTTTTATGAAAATTTTTGTTATACACGATCCGCCTCTTCCCCGCACCACCACGCTTCCGCATCCGGATTCGATTCGGAGACCAACACCAACCATGTACTTTATTTATTTATAAAGTTTTATAAAATTATATCCTACTGGACCTTGCACTCATTTTTCTAATGTTTTCATCTATTAAACCCTTCTTAGACGACGCTATAATTAGTGCTAAATAGGTGGTGACTACCAGTGAGGTGAGCCGAACACAAGAAGTGAAGAGAACACAAGAAGTAAAGAGTTGTAACTTACTACCCTCCACATTGATTATTACTAAGGCATGTATAATCTTATGGTTTGTAACTTGAAATTCTATTAAACTGTGATTGATGTCAGCATTTTACCTTTTTGTATGAGAGAATAAAAATTTGAATTGGTGTTTGGTTAGTGATGAGAATTATGAGTAAAACATAAATAAAGTCATGATTTTAAATCAGAAATAATATAGTAAATAAGTTCAAATTCATACCAATGAGAACTTAAGAGTGATTTTTAAAACTCATATATAATTAGTTCACATGGATTCTCAATCACATTTCAAGTTAAAAGTTTTAACAACTGAACACGAGCTTTTAACTAGATATTGGATTCAAATCCGAGCAGTGAATTGTAAACCCGCGGAATGAACGGGCACTAAAGCACCGGCAAATCTAATATAGGAAAATAATTTATCTAAATTGGGATTTTCGAATATTTAAAAAGGCACCCACTGCAACCACTACTAGTCTACTGCCACTGCCCTTTCCGTACAAATGTAATATTTCCACTTACTATCTACCAATCAGACAATAATCCAAATTTTTAGCGTCAAAATCGCTTTTCACATTAAACAGCTGTCCATTTTAACGTATCATCACAGCCGTTGATCAATCTTAAACGGCCGTAACTTCCTCCGCTTTTACCGTACCAGACAAAAACAATTCGTCACATTTTCCCCACTTTTTTTTCCCTTTTTTTCTTTTTACAAAAGAAGCAACATAAATAACCAAAATTATCGAATTTGTACAAGCAGACAGATATACCCTCCATCCATCCTACACGATTTGTACGCGTGTAAAAGAAAAAAAATCCCATTCATCACGTTTGTCCTCATTCGTCTTTTCTCTCATCTCTTCTCTCGCGTTGTCCGAGTCTGACGATCGCCGACGGCCGGTAATCAACAAACGACCTCCATAATTCCCGGCGAACTTTCTCTCTCTACCTCTTTCTCCTTCTCTCTTAGCTGTCCGAGAACAAGGACTTGTGACGAAAGAGATCGTACGGAGCCCAAAGGCTATCCAACGGACAAGGCTTCTTCGAGTCGAGTCTCAGCCATGGCTTCCCCTTTCCGCTCCAATGAAGGAGACTCACCGGACCAGGATGGAGATCTCTGCAGAGTCCCTCGAGATTGTCGCCGCCGAGGCCGTGCTGGTTCCACCTGTGCTCGACTCTCTCCACGTCGCCGGCGAAGACCAGGAGAAACGGCGGCAAGGAGCCGAGCTCGTAGATTCTGTACCTTTTCTGGACTCTCATCCAATGCTCGAGCTTCTCCGTGAACTTTCCTTCCCTCCATTTCCAGAGATCGATCACCATTACACCGGTGTTGAAGTAGCAAGGCTTACGGCCTCGAAACGACGCCGTAAACACAGGATTGGACCAGAATTTCGGCGTGAAGTAGCTCGTGAAATTCGCATGGCAGTACTCCGGCGCGCCGACCACGTGGCGGCGGAGATCGATTCTCCAGAGCTTCGCCACGTCGTCGACGACGATTAGGTCGGAGTCGAAATAGATTATGCGGCGGACGCCGGAGGGAAGGAGATCGGGGAAGTAGATCCTGGCGTAGTTGAGAGGCTGATCTAGGGCTCGGCGAATGGAGTAGGAGATTTTGCCGCGGACGAGGTTAGGATCGAAGTTGTAGATGTGGAACTTGAGGTAAGGGAAGGTGGTGGCGACGACGCGGCGGAGATCGGCGGCGCGGCGGCGGTCTGCGATGAAGTGGAAGACAACGTTCTCTGGGCAGGAGGCGTGCTGAAGGACGGAGAAGACGCCGGCAATGGAGCCGCGGAGGTAGGTCTCGTCTAGCGTCATCGCGATGTGGATTATGGACGGGTCGTGAGGATTCTTCTCCAACGACGACGGCGACCACGCCGTCGTCGGACATTCCCTCCCGTTTCGAAATGCCGGTGCCTCACGGTACTCCGGCAGCTCTTCCGCCACCGTGCGGCGTACGGACACGGCGAGGGTAATGAGGATGAGGATGACGATGGCGAGGGTTTGGCGATTCAGTGGCATTTTGATGAAATGAGAAATGGGATAAGAGAGAGAGAGAGAGAAATAAGCTTATTATTAGTTTATTTGCTTGGACAAGGCAGGGGTGGTTTGGTAATTGCAGTCCGGAGTGGGGCCCATGGGATTGAGTGAGAGCGAGATGTAGACAAGTGCATAAGTGGAAAAAACGCCGAAAATAAAATAATTTGGAAAAAAAAAAGGGAAAGATGGCAAAGCGCCAGGCTGGAACGCGCTTGGTTTGTCTGTCCTCCAGTTTGGCATTCCTTTCTCTACAGTACACTGTTTTCCTCGTTGTGCGTGCGGAGGGAAAGTTCGTGTGGTGGTGATTCACCGTAAGGAGTCAGTAGTTTGTTTTGTTGTTCTGCCGTACAATTCTTTCGCATTTGTTGTGTCGTACGGTGACGTTTTCGTCGATCGTGTCGTTTGTGGATCTGCTTTGTTTTGTTTGTGCGCGTCATCATACTGACGTATACACGTAGACAAAGTTTTGCATGGTAATGGTGCTATGCATACGCAAGTACGATCTTTGTGTTCGTTCCTTGGAGTTAAATTAGAGAATGTTTGGTTCATTAATTTAAAATTATGATTTAAAATTATTTTTATTTTATGTGTATTTTTTTTTAAAAAAATATTATAATAAATCACGAATCATGATTCAAATCATGACACGAATCTTTTTTTTTAAACGTCTCATTAATAATATTAAGGCTTTCTTATATTGAGGGTTTACTTTTCATTAGATAAAAAAAAATATTATAATAAATCACGAATCATGATTCAAATCATGACACGAATCTTTTTTTTAAACGTCTTATTAATAATATTAAGGCTTTCTTATATTGAGGGTTTACTTTTCATTAGATTTTCACGGTAGGTTATGAAGAAAAATTAATTTCAAATCAACTTCTAAGAACAATAGTTGTTTCATTTTGCACAAAGACAAAAAAAACCTCATAATAAGTTATGATTTTGTCAATTTTAATACATTCATCATTTTTTTAATGTTTTAATCACATATGGAGAACACGGTGAATTAACAAAAGAAAATATAGTAAATTTTAAAATTAAAAAAATAAGAAAAAAAACATAAAATCTTCATCACTTGAGCAAGTGTTGCCTCCTATTTTGCTAGCAACCCCGCATCGCTATTATCTTCTTGTATTATCTTTTATCAGCACGTCACGTGACTAATATATGATTAAAATGTTAGGAAACGTGAGTTTCTTATATTGTGAGCCACATATTTATTCAGTAATTATATTAAGCCATTTAATTAATTGAGTGATCTAATTATAGAAAGCCCAAATAGTCTCCTAACAGGGTATTGGCTGAATAGGTGGATACTCATATTGACCCAACTAGGTTTAATGGGAGCCTAATGGGACAGTATATAAAGAAACTTAGGTTATGGTCCCTAAGACGTCAAATCATTCGGCAGTTTTCATTTTTCCCCATCTAGAGAGAAAAGACCCCATTAAGGAACTAAAGAGATTTGACTGAGGAAGGCAATAACCATCATGCTTGTTGTCTTAGAGAATTCTACTGGAGATTCAAGGCTGCACCAATGGAGGCAGATATTTATTCTAACCTATTTTCTTGGTAATTTGCTGTGATGATTCCTGGAATGTGGAACTAGGATTTAAAGATCCAAACAAGTGGTATCAGAGCGGTTATCACATTAAATTATTGAGAGAATTTTTATTTCCAATATCTCTAACTGAATATCATGTTGATTTATTCATATGATTTTTCTTTTATTTATGGAATTTTAGATATGCTTTATTTTCTAAGAAAATCATGTATATAGATAATTGTTGAATAAATTCAGAATTATTTATTATTCACAAAATTGATTATTTGGAAAATTATGGATTAAGGAAACTTGGTAAAGGAATTTATTTGAGAAGTTTTTTTTTCCACTCTCGGGTGTTTCTGGAAATTTTTTTTTCTTTTCCTTTTTTCTTCTTCTTTTCGTTGGGTTGAAGATTGTGGCCGGTGGCAGCCTTGGCCGCCGGCACTGAGGAATCAAGGGCGTGGCCATTGGGCCGCGCCGATGGGCAAGCTACGGCGGCCTGTGGCCGCGGCGAGATGAAGACCAGTGGTGGCCACGGCCGCCGCATAAGGAAATAAAAAAAATTTTTGTTGCCGGCGCCGGCATCTGGATTCCCAGGCGCAGCCGTTGGACTGCGCCGGACAGTTATTGCCGCTACCGGTCGGCCGCGGCATGGGGACTGGCGGTCTGGCGGCTGCTAGTGGAGAAGAATGGTCGCGACACTGTTGCGACCCTAGGGCAAAGTTCTGGGCTTCGGCCCAGAACCAAAAAAAAAAGGGAGTAACGGGCCCATTTAGGGCCCGTGGCAAAGTATGGGCCACATGCCCAATTGGGCCTGTGATTTAGAATAAGGACCGCAGGCTATACCTGCGGCCACAAAGAAAAATAATTACCAAAATTGACAATTATGGGTTTGTTTTAAACCCAATTTTGGAGATTTTGGGCATTGTTTTTAACCCATTAAGAAATTAAGTGCAAATTAATTAAGGATTCAATTGAGTAAAATGAAATTCCGGTTCTTTATTTTGTTTTATTTGATTATTATTGCACTCAATTGTCTTGTATTTTGAAATAAATTGATTGAAATAATATTGTTGCCAAAGTAACCTCTGTTGTGGATGTTGATTTATTTTAAAATATAAAGATGAGTATACCTATTATTTATGCGAATAATGATCGACCCAAAGGAAGGTTATTATTTGGCCGAATAATGGGTATACCTGTGGTAATAAATATGTGACAATCATAAAACTCTCCATGTGAGCAATAGTCGGCCCAAAGGAAGGCTATTGTTTGACAGGATTTATTGTCAATATTTGATTACTGCGCGGAGAGTATCACTTACAAGCTGATATTTTTGGTCCAAAGACTAAATATCAGTGTTGTGCTAGGTTTCTTGAAATGTGCCCATTACCTTGCTTCGAGTTATTTGTTTATGTCATGTATGCATTATATGGTTGATTATGCTTAAGTATGACGTGAATGTTGATTGTGAGTATATTTTATTTTTGTTCTCTATTTAGTTTCTGCTACTGCTGTGAATGTTTCTACTCAAGTTAACACAATCCTAATGCTGAATGGGATGAATTTTAAAGTTTGGAAAGATAACGTGGAAATCGTTCTCAGATGTATGGACTTAGACCTTGCGCTCAGGACAGAGCGTCCTACTGCTACTACGGAAAATCTGAACACGGATAAAATTGAGAAGTTGGACCGCTCTAACCGCATGAGTCTAATGATCATGAAATGATCCATTCCGGAGGCGTTTCGGGGCTCTATTACCAAGAGCACTAATGCCAAGAAGTTCCTTAAAGAACTTGAGCAATATTTTGCCAAGAATGAAAAGTCAGAAACGAGTAACCTTCTGAATAAACTCATTTCCATAAGGTATAAGGCAAATGGGAACATAAGGGAGTACATTATGGAAATGTCTAACATCGTTGGGAAACTAAAGGCACTAAAGTTAGAGCTGTCTGAGGATTTGTTCATGCATTTAGTTCTCATAGCTCTTCCTGCACAATACACTCAATTTAAGGTGGGCTATAACATCTAAAAGGAAAAATGGACTGTTAATGAGCTCAAATCATATTGTGTGCAAGAAAAGGAAAGGCTTCAGCGAGATAGGACTGAAAGTGCTCACTTGGCATCAACCTCTCAGAATAAGAACAAAAAGAGAGCTATGAATACTGCAAAAAGAACACCTAAACAAAAGAAAGTAAAGAAGCAGGTTGAGAAATTCACTTGCTATTTCTGCAAGAAAGGAAAGACTCTCATTATGGTTTGTTCTAAAGTTAATTTAGCTTATGTACCTAAGGATACTTGGTGGGTAGATTCTGGTGCTACTACTCACATTAGTATGTCTATGCACGGTTGCCTGTGAAACCGACTGCCAAATGATGCTGAAAGATTCATCTCCGTGGGCGATGGCAAGAAAGTTCCAGTTGAAGCTGTCGGAACATTTAGATTATTATTAAAGACTGGTGTCTATTTGAATTTGATTGAGACTTTAGTTGCACCGTCATTTAGACGGAATTTAATTTCTATTTCTAGTTTGGACAAATCCGGTTATTCTTGTTCTTTCAGAAATAATAAAGTTAGTCTTTCTCATAATTCAAATGTTGTTGGTACTGGTTCCTTAATTGATAATCTTTATATGCTTGATACTATTACTTCTGATAATGAAATTTTGCACACTAGTGCACGAGGTACAAAGCGAAAATTAAATAAGAATTCTGCCACCCTATGGCACAAGCGTTTAGGTCATATCTCTAAACAGAGAATTCAGAGGCTTGTGAGTGATGGAATTCTTGGTCCCCTAGGTTTGACAAACTTTCAAGTTCGCGTTGAGTGCATCAAGGGGAAATAGACAAACACAAGGAAATTAGGTGCCGACAGGGCTACAGACGTCTTAGAACTCATTCATACATATATATATGTGGATCATTCCTTACGGCTTCATGGAATGGTCAATAATACTTCATTACGTTCATAGATGATTATTCAAGATACGGTTACCTATACTTAATACATGAAAAGTCATAGTCAGTGGACGTTTTCAAGGAATTCAAAGCCGAAGTTGAAATTCAACTAGGCAAGAAAATTAAGGATGTCAAATCAAATCGTGGTAGCGAATACTATGGCAGATATGACGGATCAGGTGAACAACGTCCAGGACTATTCACTATCTTCCTAAAAGAATATAGAATCATCCCGCAATACACAATGCCTGGCAAACCTAGCATGAATGGTGTTGCTGAGAGACGAAACAGAACTCTTAAAGACATGGTGAGAAGCATGATTAGTCATTCTTCCTTGCCTGAATCACTTTGGGGAGAAGCACTAAAGACTGCAGTTTATATCCTTAACAGGGTTCTAAGCAAAGCAATGGCCAAAACCCCCTATGAACTATAGACTGGAAAGAAGCCTAGCATTATGCATTTACATGTTTGGGGTTGTCTAGTTGAGGCGAGGCCTTATAGGCCAAATGAATAAAAATTGGACTCAAGAACAGTCAGCTGCTACTTTGTTGGATACGCCGAACGCTCTCGGGGCTTCAAGTTTTACAATCCTACTACTAGGTCCTTCTTCGAGACGGGAAATGCGAGATTCCTTGAGGATGTCGAGTTTAGGGGAGAAGATAAAGTAAGGAGTGTTGTCTTTGAGGAAGAAGATTTCGTTTCTCTTCTCAATATTGCTATTGTCAATGACCAGACTGTAATACCTGCCATTGTTCAAAACGCAACTCTGGAACAAGACAACAATGAGATTCCCCATGCAGCTCCTATAGAGTAAACTCAACAACCTCAAGAAGTGCCATTAAGGAAATCCACAAGAGAAAGGAGAAGTACGATTCCGGATGATTATATCGTCTTTCTCTAAGAACATGAAGATGGTGTAGGCTTAGGGGAAGATGATCCTATCAACTTCCAACAAGCCTTACAGAGTTCCAATGCTCAAACGTGGATTGATGCCATGAAGGATGAGATAAAATCTATGAAAGACAATGACGTTTGGGATCTTGTCGAGTTGCCTAAAGGAACGAAACCTATAGGTTGTAAATGGATATTTAAGACCAAAAGGGATTCGAAAGGTAACATCAAAAGATATAAGGCTCGTCTAGTCGCCAAAAGATTCACTTAGAAGGAAGGCATAGACTACAAAGAGACTTTCTCTCCAGTTTCTTCAAAAGACTCTTTGGACAATTATGGCATTTGTGGCTCAATTAGACTTAGAGCTACATCAGATGGATGTTAATACATCGTTTCTCAATGGCAACATTGATGAGATGATTTATATGGTCCAACCAGAAAACTTTGTATCTAGAGATTCAAAGTCTATGGTCTGCAAGTTAAAGAAGTCCATCTATGGTCTCAAACAGGCTTCCTGTCAATGGTATCACAAATTTCATCAAGTTATCACTTTTTATGGTTTTAAGGTGAATGTGGTCGATGATTGTGTATATCATAAGTTCAGTGGGAGTAAATTCATCTTCCTGATTTTGTATGTCGATGACATATTACTTGCCAGCAGCGATATAGGCTTATTGCACGAAACTAAGAAATTTCTTACTGAGAATTTTGAGATGAAAAATCTTGGTGACGCCTCTTTTGTGTTAGGAATTCAGATACTACGAGATCGCTCTCAAGGTATCCTTGGGTTATCACAAAAAAGCTATATCAAAAAGGTTGGATAGATTTTGCATGAAGAATTGTTCATCAGGAGATACGCCCGTAGCTAAGGGAGACAAGTTTAGTCTCAGTCAGTGCCCCAAGAATGAACTTGAGATAAAGGAAATGGAAAAGATTCCTTATGCATCAGCAATAGGAAGTCTAATGTATGCTCAAGTTTGCACTCATCCTGACATAGCATTTATAGTGGGAGTATTGGGCAGATACTTAAGTAACCCAGGAGTGGATCATTGAAAAGCAGCCAAACGGGTTATGCGTTATTTGAAGAGAATAAAGGATTACATGCTCACTTATCAGAGATCAGACAGACTAGAGATCATCGAGTATTTTGATTCTAATTTTGCTGGATGCCAAAACAGTAAGCGATCCACGTCAGGCTATGTTTACATGTTGGCAGGAGGAGCTATTTCTTGGAAGAGTGTCAAGCAGACACTCATAGCTTCTTCTACCATGGTTGCAGAGTTCATAGCCTGTTATGAGGCATCTAATCATGGGGTATGGCTGCGAAACTTTGTCATGGGGCTGCGTGTGGTTAATAGTATTGAGAGGCCACTAAAGATTTTTTGTGACAATAAATCGGCACTGCTATATTCTAATAACAACAGAAACTCTACGAAATCGAAGCATATAAACATTAAGTTTCTTGTTGTTAAAGAAAGAGTTCAAAGTGGTCAGATTTAAATAGAACACATCAGGACAAACTCCATGCTTGTGGGTCCGCTAACCAAGGGCTTA
This sequence comes from Morus notabilis, assembly GCF_000414095.1. Classification (NCBI taxonomy): domain Eukaryota; kingdom Viridiplantae; phylum Streptophyta; class Magnoliopsida; order Rosales; family Moraceae; genus Morus; species Morus notabilis. The sequence continues at coordinate 696,411 of NW_010359796.1, forward strand.
ACGCCCAAGGGCTTTCATGAGCACACTGCTCATATGGGTGTTATTTTATTTGAGGATACTATGGTTTAGTGGGAGTTTATTTTAATTTTAGATGTTCTATGACATAAACATTTAGTTGTTTATTTTCTGCAAAATAAAGAAGATGGATTTACAGTTTTATAATTTTCCCTCTGAATGTGTTAATTTTCTGTTTGCAATTTTGTATTATGTTTTGAAAATTACGGATTGATCTGATAAAGAATAAAGCAACACCAGTTGGAAATAGACATGTTGGAGATCACATTGCATGTATTTCCATGCCAGTCATCCATAGTCGATCTATGTCATTGAACATGTTGGTATGGTGACCATGGAAGGTTTAGTTGCATTTGAGGGTGACAAAAGCCGCCATGATCTCATGCTAATATAGGAGATGGACCAGATTGTATCTTAAGTGGAGATTAAGGATAAATAGCATACGGTTGTGTGCCTAAGGAATTATGTATGATATAATTATTTCAGGAATCATATGTAGCCCAAGTGGGAGATTGTTAGGAAACGTGAGTTTCCTATATTGTGGGCCACATATTTATTCAGTAATTATATTAAGCTATTTAATTAATTTGGCTAATTGAGTTATCTAATTATGGAAATCCCAAATAGTCTCCTAACAGGGTATGGGCTTAATGGGTGGATACCTATATTGACCCAACTGGGTTTAATGGGAGCCTAATGAGGCAGTATATAAAGAAACTTAGGTTATGGTCCCTTAGACGTCAAATCATTCGGCAGTTTTCATTCTTCCCCATCTAGAGAGAAAACACTCCATTAAGGAACTAAGGAGATTTGACTGAGGAAGGCAATAACCGTCGTGCTCATTGTCTTAGAGAATTCTACTGGAGATTCAAGGCTGCACCAATGGAGACAGGTATTTGTTCTAACCTATTTTCTTGGTAATTTGGTGTGATGATTCCTGGAATGTGGAACTAGGATTTAAAGATCCAACATAAAATTGTTCAAAATTTGACATTTTATACAAAGTTCCAACTAATTATAATAAGTTGAGAGTAGTTTTGAGTCATTTTGAGTTGTTGGGTGTAAGTTAAGGTAACTCCATTTTTTAGGGTCGAATTTGAAATTGACATATAGAAGATTATCCTTTATTTGAACTGTCATATCCGTATTATATTCCATCAAAATTTTTATATATATTATTTTATTCTAATGTGATAATTTTGATAAAATTTAGTATTCAAAATTTTTATATATATTATTTTATTTTAATGTGATTTTGACAAAATTTAATATTTAAGAACATGAAGCAGTACTACATTTCGGTTGAAAGCTCCTTAATTTCAAGCCAGATAAAAAAGAGTTCTGTCTTAAATTTGCCGATTTAAGACCACTGCATGTGATGATCAAGATTTATTAAACTTGTGATTTTATAAAAGCCATGACTTCTGTCAAGATGGACACCTTGTTTAAATAGAGGTTATTTGAATGGGAGGCAAGCCAAAGCTTGCATAATTGCCATTGACCATCTTGACCTTGTTGTAACCTGAGAATTTCCGAAACTACCTTCTGCTATTACCTTACCTACTGCGTATGCTATATAGCATATGGGATGGCTGGAATCCATTTGAGCAGAGAATGGTGCGATACAAACATGGGAATGGAACAATTCAACATGAAGATTCCCGTGGACTTTTTATATGTTGCATGGATGGATCCCATTCAGCAATTTTGCCTATCTACTTCAATCAAAATATTTACATTTTTATTTATGTTTTACATTCTAAAATTAATATACGTTTTTTAGGAATTAATGCAACAAACGGCACCATTTTTTTTATGAATATTCTATTTTTTATAATTTTTTTTTATTTTTCATATTTGAAAAATAAAATAAAATAAAAATGACGTCAAACAATTACGAAATTTTCCAAACACGATCGTTATATTTTTTTTGGCATGACTGCAAAAAATGGCAACCAAAAATGACAAAAAAAGTAAAACGCTGTCAAAAAGCCCATGGTCCATGTAGTGGGGTGCCCAGGGGCCGGGATGGGTCAATAATTTACATTTTTATTTATGTTTTGCATTCTAAAATTAATATACAATTTTTAGGAATTAATGCAATAAGCGGCACCATTTTTTTATGAATATTCTATTTTTTATAATTTTCCTTATTTTTCATATTTGAAAAATAAAATAAAATAAAAACGACGTCAAAAAATTTTAAAATTTTACAGGCACGATCCTTACATTTTTCTGGGTTTGTCTACAAAAAATGGATACAAAAAATGACAAACAAAAGTAAAACGCTGTCAAAAATCCCCCGGCCCGCGTAGTGGGGCGCCGAGGGGCCGAGAAGGGTCAAAAATTTACATTTTTATTTATGTTTTGCATTCTAAAATTAATATACAATTTATAGGAATTAATGCGACAAGCGACACCATTTTTTGATGAATATTCTATTTTTCATAATCCATCCATTTTTCTGGGCATGCATACAAAAAATAGCCCCAAAAACTGACAAAAAAAAGTAAAACGTTGTCAAAAAGCTTCCGGCCCACGTAGTAGGGCGCCCAGGGGATGGGATGGTTCAAAAATGTACATGTTTTATTTATGTTTTACATTCTAAAATTAATATATAATTGTTAAGAATTAATGCAATAAGCGACACTATTTTTTGATAAATATTTAATTTTTTATGATTTTCCTTATTTTTCGTATTTCAAAAATAAAAATAAAATAAAAACGATGCCAAAAAATTATGAAATTTTGCAATGACGATACCTACATTTTTATGGGCGTGCTTGCAAAAAATGGCCCAAAAAATGATTAAAAAAAAAGTAAAACGCTGACAAAAAGCCACATGTCAGCGTGGTGGAGCACCCAGGGGCCGGAATGGGACAAAAATTTACATTTTTATTTATGCTTTGTATTCTCAAATTAATATTTGATTTTTAGGACTTAATGTAATAAGCGACACCATTTTTTGATGAATATTCTATTTTTTATGACTTTCTTTATTTTTGTCTTTGAAAAGTAAAATAAAATAAAAACTGCGTTAAAATTATGACATTCTCCAGACACGATCCTTACATTTTCTTAGCATACCTATAAAAAATTGCCCTAGAAATGAAAAAAAAAAAAAGAAAACACTGTCAAAAAGCCCCTGGCCTGAGTTGTGGGGCGCCCAAGGCCGGAATGGGTCAAAAATTTATATTTTTCTTTAAATTTTACATTCTAAAATTAATATACAATTTTTAAGAATTCATACAACAAATGACACCATTTTTTGATAAATATTCTATTTTTTATGATTTTCTTTATTTTTTATCTTTGACAAATAAAATAAAATAAAAACAACGTCAAAAAATTAGGAAATTTTACAGAGATGATCCTTACATTTTTCTGGGCATGCCCACAAAAAAATGGCCCCAAAAAATGATAAAAAAGGAAAACGCTATCAAAAAGCCCCCGGCCCGCGTTTTGGGGTGCCCGAGACCGGGATGGGTTAAAAATTTTTATTTTTATTTAAATTTTGTATTATAAAATTAATATACGATTTTTAAGAATTCATGCAACAAATGACACCATTTTTTGATGAATATTCTATTTTTTATGATTTTATTTATTTTTCGTCTTTGGAAAATAAAATAAAATGAAAACGATGTCAAAAAATTAAAAAATTTTCCAGACACGATCCTTATATTCTTCTGGGCATGCTCGTAAAAAGTGGTCCTAAAAAATGATAAAAAAAGAAAAACGCTGTCAAAAAGCCACCGGCCCGCGTAGTGGGGCGCCCAAGGCCAGGATGGGTTAAAAATTTACATTTTTATTTAAATTTTGTATTAAAAAATTAATATACGATTTTTAGGAATTCATGCAACAAACGATACCATTTTTTGATGAATATTCTATTTTTTATGATTTTCTTTATTTTACGTCTTTGAAAAATAAAATAAAATAAAAACGATGTCAAAATGTTCTAAAATTTTGCAGACATAGTCCTTACACTTTTCTAAAAATGGCAACCAAAAATGACAAAAAAAGGTAAAACGCTGTCAAAAAACCCCTGGCCTACGTAGTAGGGCACCCAGGGGAAGGGATGGGTAAAAAAATTATATTTATATTTTTGTTTTGCATTCTAAAATTAATGTACGATTTTTAGGAATTAATGCAACAAGCAGTACCATTTTTTATGAATATTCAATTTTTTATGATTTTCTTTATTTTTCATCTTTGAGAAATAAAATAAAATAAAAATGAAGTCAAAAAATTAGGAATTTTTCATACACGATCCTTATATCTTTCTAGGCATGCCTGCAAAAAATGGCTACAAAAAATGACAAAAACAAGTAAAACACTGTCAAAAAGCCCCCGGCCCGCGTTGTGGGGCACCCAGGGGCCAGGATGGGTCACAAATTTATACTTTTATTTGTGTTTTGCATTCTAAAATTAATATATGATTTTTAGAAATTAATGTAACAAGCGGCGCCATTTTTTTTATGAATATTCTATTTTTTATGATTTTCTTTATTTTTTGCTTTTAACAAAGAAAATAAAATAAAAACGACGTCAAAAAAGTATGAAATTTTCAGACATGATCCTTACATTTTTCTGGGCTTAGTTGCAAAAAATGGCCTCAAAAAATGACCAGAAAAAGTAAAACGCTGTTAAAAAGTCCCCAACCCGTGTTGTGGGGCACCCAGGGACCGGCATGGGTAAAAAATTAGTACTTTTATTTATATTCTGCGTTCTAAAATTAATATAAAATTTTCAGGAACTAATGCAACAAGCGGCACCATTTATTTATGAATATTATATTTTTAGTGATTTTCTTTATTTTTTGTCTTTGGAAAATAAAATAAAATGAAACGCTGTCAAAAAATTAAGAAATTTTCGAGACACGATCCTTATATTTTTTTGGGCAAGCCCACAAAAAATGGCCCCAAAAAATGACAGAAGAAAGGAAAATGCTGCCAAAAAGCCCCCGGCTCGCGTAGTAGGGCGTCTAGGGGCTAGGTTGGGTAAAAAATTTACATTTTTATTTAAGTTTTGCATTCTAAAATTAATATACAATTTTTAAAAATTAATGCAATAGGCGGCACCATTTTTTGATGAATATTCTATTTTTTATTATTTTCCATACTTTTCATATTCAAAAAATAAAACAAAATAAGAACGATGTCAAAAAAATATGAAATTTTGCAGACACGATTCTTACATTAATATGGGTGATTAACGCCCAAAAGTGATATTCACAAGCGGTCAATTGTAGCACAGAAGGGCGGTCGTATCCACAGAGAGATAACAAAATAACAAGAAAGACTAACAGAATAAGAGCGTTAGAGAAAAGTGAATTAAAGAAAAAGAATAGTTTTTGAGAATTTGTTGCAAATAAAATAGAAATGAGAGAATTTGTATGAAGAAAATTCAATAATAAAAACGGTAAGGTGTCGAGAATCCCTAATGTTTCGTTCACCAATCCAAGTTTTGATTCACAATATTAAATAACCGAATAAATTAAATCTGTATGTTGACTCCAGAAATATTATTATTACAAGTTATCTAAAATCGACAATATATCAATCTGACAATATTGCAGTAAAAGACAATTTGTAAAATAATTTGAATAACAAAACATTGCATGACAGAATTACATAAGAAAAGCGTGACTGAACTTATATAAAAATTGACACACAATATTTTGAAAAGTAATAGAAAAATAGATGAGATTTAATTCATTCAGATGTTGAAGTTTACAGAATAAGGAATCAAAACCCCGAATTGGGTCACTCAACAGAAGTTCATCTCTAACCTCACCAAGAAAACTTTAGCCTATCTTGCAAAACATTCTCACAAGTTCTAGAGAGAAAATATGAGACTGACAGCAAGACGACAAAAAAAACTGAATATTCAAAGCTCTCTTAAACCACCTTAGGCTAACCCCTCTATTTATAGTGTTCAGAGGTTGCCTGTCAAATAAGGAAACAAACAATAAAAATAGAAAATTACAAAAGAAAGGGAAACAAAATAAAATTACACATAAATTAGGAGAAATCA
>NW_010359796.1:702694-759013 GCF_000414095.1 Morus notabilis
TGGCTCCGGGTAGTTGAAAACATGGCTTTCATGGCTTATTTTTGTGTAGCTTTTTTACACTGCTTTTTATCTGCAAATAATTAAGCAAAAACTAGACAAATTCCAATTAAAAATATTATGAATAAAAATAATGGATTTGTTTAATTAAAGCTTAAATATTTTAATATTATATAAATCAAAAGCAATATTTATGGTGCATTTTCATGCACTAATCAATGGGCTTGAATGTAAATAAAGGCCACAAAAAATGACAAAAAAGTAAAATGCTGTCAAAAAGCCTTCGGCCCCCGTAGTGGGGCGCTCAGGGGCCGAGATAGGCAAAAAATTTATAATTTTATTTATGTTTTACACTCAGAAATTAATATACTATTTTTAGGAATGAATTTAACAAGCGGCACCATTTTTTGATGAATATTCTTTTTTTATAATTTTTATATTTTTCGTCTTTGAAAAATAGAATAAAATAAAAATGATGTCAAAAAGATCAGAAATATTGCAGACACGATCCTTACATTTTTCAGGGCATGCCTGCAAACAATGGCCCCAGAAAATGACAGAAAAAAATAAAACGCTGTCAAAAAGCCCTCGACCCGCATAATGGGATGCCCAAGGGCCGGGATGGGTAAAAAATTTACATTTTTATTTAGATTTTGCATTCTAAAATTAATGTACAATTTTTAGAAATTAATGCAACTAACGGCACCATTTTTTGAAGATTATTATACTTTTTATCATTTTCTTTATTTTTCATCTTTGATAAATAGAACAAAATAAAAATGATGTCAAAACCTTCTAAAATTTTGTAGAGACCATCCTTACATTTTTCTGGGGATGCCTGCAGAAAGTGGACCCAGAAAATGCAAAAAAAAAAAAGTAAAACACTATCAAAAAGCCCCCGGAACGCGTAGTGGGGTGCCCTGGGCCGGATTGGGTCAAAAATTTATATTTTTATTTATGTTTTATATTCTAAATTTAATATTCTATTTTTATGAATTAATTTAACAAGCAGCACCATTTTTTGATGAATATTCATTTTTTTATGATTTTCTTTATTTTTTGTCTTTGAAAAATAGAATAAAATAAAAATGATGTCAAAAAGATCTGAAATTTTGCGGACACAATCCTAACATTTTTTTGGGCATGCCTGTAAAAAATGACCCTAGAAAATGACCAAAAAAAATATAAAACGCTCTCAAAAGCCCCCGACCTGCGTAGTGGGATGCCCAGGGGCCGAGATGGGTCAAAAATTTATATTTTTATCTAAATTATGCATTCTAAAATTAATATATGATTTTTAGAAATTAGTGCAACTAACGGCACCATCTTTTGAAGACTATTCTATTTTTTTTTATTTTCTTTTCTTTTCATCTTTGAAAAATAAAATAAAATCAAAATGAAATCAAAATGTTCTGAAATTTTACAAATTCGATCCTTACATTGTTATGGGCAAGCCTGCGAAAAATAGCAACCAAAAAGGGCAAAAAAGAAAAACACTGTCAAAAAACCCCCAGCCCGCGTAGTGAGGCGCCCAAGGGCCGAGTTGGGTCAAAAATTTATATTTTTATTTACATTTTACATTCCAAAATTAATATATGATTTTTCAGATTTAATACAACAAGCGGCACCATTTTTTGATGAATATTCTATTTTTTATGATTTTCCTTATTTATCATATTCAAAAAAAATAAAAATAAAACTGACATAAAAAAATTATGAAATTTTACAGGCACGATCCTTACATTTTTTTGGGCATGCCTGCAAAAAATGGGCACAAAAAATGATTAAAAAAAAGTAAAACGCTGTCAAAACGCCTTCGACCCGCGTAGTGGGAGGCCTAGGGGCCGGGATGGGTCAAAAATTTACTGTTTTCTTTATTTTTAAGAATTAATTTAACAAGTGGCACCATTTTTTGTTAAATATTCTATGTTTTACTGTTTTCTTTATTTTTTGTCATTGAAAAATAAAATAAAATAAAAATGATGTCAAAAAGATCTAAAATTTTGCAGACACGGTTCATACATTTTTCAGGGCAAGCTTGCAAAAAATGGTCATAGAAAATGATAAAAAAAAGTAAAACGCTGTTAAAAAGCCCCTAAGCCGCATAGTGGGACGCCCAGAGGCCGTGATAGGTCAAAAATTTATATTTTTTTTTAAATTTTGCATTCTAAAATTTTGATATGTTTTTTAGAAATTAATGCAACCAACGGCACCATTTTTTCAAAAATAAAATAAAAATGATGTCAAAAAATTTTAAAATTTTGCAGACACGATCTTTACATTTTTCTAGGTATGGTTGCAGAATATGGCAACCAAAAATAACAAAAAAAAAGTAAAACACTATCAAATAGCCCCCGGCCCGCGTTGTGGGCTTCTAAGGGCCGAGGTGGGTCAAAAATTTTGATTTTTATTTATATTTTATAATCTAAAATTAATATACTATTTTTAGGAATTACTTTAACAAGCAGCACCATTTTTTGATGAATATTCTATTTTTTCCTATTTTTTACTATTTTTTTTATTTTTCGTATTTGAAAAATAAAATAAAAAAATGATGTCCAAAAGATCTGAAATTTTGCAGACACGATCCTTACATTTTTCTGGGCATGCCTACAAAAAATAACCCTAGAATATGACAACAAAAGTAAAACGCTGTCAAAAAGCCTCCGGCCCGCGTAGTTGGTAGTACATGGGCCGGGTTGGGTAAAAAATTTACTTTTTTTATTTAAATTTTGCATCCCAAAATTAATATACGATTTTTAGAAATTAATGCAACAAACGGTACAATTTTTTGAAGAATATTCTATTTTTTATGATTTTCTTTATTTTTCATCTTTGAAAAATAACATAAAATAAAAATGATGTCAAAATATTTTAAAATTTTGTAGACACGATCCTTACATTTTTCTGTGCCTGCCTGCAAAAAATGGCAACCAAAAGTGACAAAAAAGTAAAATGCTCTCAAAAAGCCATCCGCCCGCGTAGTGGGGCACCCAAGGGTCGCGATGGCTTAAAAATTTACATTTTTATTTATGTTTTGCATTCTAAAATTAATATATAATTTTGAGGAATTAATGCAAGAAGCGGCATCATTTTGTCATTATTATTCTATTTTTTATGATTTTTTTTATTTTCCTTTTTGAAAAATAAAATAAAATAAAAATGATGTGAAAAACATCTGAAATTTGCATACACAATCCTTACATTTTTCTGGGCATGCCTGCAAAAAATCGGCCAAGAAAATGAAAAAAAAAAAGTAAAACACTATAAAAAAAACCCCAACCCGCATAGTGGGGCACCTAGGGACCGGGATGGGTCAAAAATTTACTGTTTTATTTAAATTTCTCATTCTAAAATTAGTATATGATTTTTAGGAATTAATACAACAAACGGCACAATTTTTTGAAGAAAATTCTATTTTTTATTATTTTCTTTATTTTTCGTATTTGTAAAATAAAATAAAAATGATGTGAAAATGTTCTGAAATTTTGCATACACGATCCTTACATTTTTCTGGGCATGGCAGGGAAAAATAGCAACTAGAAAGGGTAAAAAAAATAAAAACACTGTCAAAAAGCCCCCAGCCTGCGTAGTAGGGTACCCAGTGGCCGGGGTGGGTCAAAAATTTATATTTTTATTTATGTTTTGCATTCTAAAATTAATATACGATTTTTCATAATTAATGCAACAAGCGGCACTATTTTTTGATGAATATTCTATTTTTTATGATTTTTCTTATTTTTCATATGTGAAATATAAAATAAAATAAAAATGGCGTCAAAAAATTATGAACTTTTACCGACACGATCCTTACATTTTTTTGGGCTTGCCTACAAAAAATGGCCATAAAAAATGACAAAGAAAAAGTAAAACGCTGTCCAAAAACGCCAAGGAGGCGGGATGGGTAAAAAATTTACATTTTTATTTATGTTTTACATTCTAAAATTAATATACTATTTTTAGGAATTAATTTAACAAGCAGCACCATTTTTTATGAATATTCTATTTTTTATGATTTTCTTTCTTTTTCGTCTTTGAGAAATAGAATAAAATAAAAATGATGTCAAAATGATCTGAAATTTTTCACACATGATCCTTACATTTTTCTGGACATGCCTGCAAAAAATTACCCCATAAAATGACAAAAAAAATAAAACGCTGTTAAAAAGCCCACGAACCGCGTAGTGGGATGCCTAGGGGTCGGGATGGGTAAAAAATTTACATTTTTATTTAGATTTTGCGTTATAAAATCAATATACGATTTTTAGAAATTAAAGCAACTAACGGCAACCTTTTTTTGGAGACTATACTATTTTTTATGATTTTCTTTATTTTTCATCTTTGAAAAATAAAATAAAATATAAATGATATCAAAATGTTCTGAAATTTAGAAGCGACCATCCTTACATTTTTCTGGGTATGGCTGCAGAAAATGGCAACCAAAAATAACAAAAAATTGTAAAACACTGTCAAAAAGCCCCCGGCCAATGTAGTGGGGCACCCAGGGGCCGGGATGGATAAAAAATTTACATTTTTATTTATGCTTTGTAATCTAAAATTAATAGATGATTTTTAGGAAATAATACAATAAGCGGCACCATCTTTTGATTAATATTCTATTTTTTACTATTTCTTTATTTTTCATCTTTGAAAAGTAAAATAAGATAAAAATGATGTCAAACAGATCTGAAATGTTGCAGACACAACCCTTACATTTTTTTAGGTATGCCTGTAAAAATGGCCCTAGAAAATGTCAGAAAAAAGTAAAATGCTATCAAAAAGTCCCCGGCCCGCTAGTGGGGAGCCCAGGGGCCGGGATGGGACAAAATTTTATTTTTTTCTTTAAAATTTGCATTATAAAATTAATATATGATGTTTATGAATTAACGCAACAAACGACACAATTTTTTGAAGAATATTCTATTTTTTATGATTTTCTTTATTTTTCATCTTTGAAAAATAAAATAAAATAAAAATGATGTCAAAGTATTTTGAAATTTTACAGATTCGATCCTTACATTTTTCTGGGCAAGCTTGCGAAAAATAGCAACCAAAAAAGGCAAAAAAAAAAAGAAAAACACTGTCAAAAAACCCCCGACCCGCATAGTGGGGCGCCCAGGGGCCGGGTTGGGTCAAAAATTTATATTTTTATTTCTATATTGCATTCTAAAATTAATATACGATTTTTCAGAATTAATGCAACAAGCGGCACTATTTTTTTGATGAATATTCTATTTTTTATGATTTTTCTTATTTTTTATATTCAAAAAATAAAATAAAATAAAACCGACATAAAAAAATTATGAAATTTTACAGGCACGATCCTTATATTTTTTTGGGCTTGCCTGTAAAAAATGGCCACAAAAACTTACAAAAAAAAGTAAAACGCTGTCAAAAAGGATCCGGCCCGTGTAGTGGGCCGCCTAGGGGCCGGGATGGGCAAAAATTTACATTTTTATTTATGTTTTACAATCTAAAATTTATATAATATTTTTAGGAATTAATTTAATAAGCGGCACCATTTTTTGATGACTATTCTGTGTTCTACTGTTTTCTTTATTTTTCATCATTGAAAAATAAAATAAAATAAAATAAAAGTGATGTAAAAAAGAACTGAAATTTTGAGACACAGTCTTTACATTTTTCTAGGCATGCCTGCAAAAAATGGCTCTAGAAAATGACAAAAAAAGTAAAATACTGTCAAAGAGCCCCCGATCCGCGTAGTGGGAAGCCCAGGGGCCGTGATGGGTCAAAAATTTACATTTTTATTTATATTTAACAATCTAAAATTAATAAACTATTTTTAGGAATTAATTTAACAAGCGACACCATTTTTTAATGAATATTCTATTTTTTACGATTTTTTGTCATTGAAAAATAAAATAAAAAAATGATGTCAAAAAGATTTGAAATTTTACAGACACGATCCTTACATTTTTCTGGGCATGCCTGGAAAGAATGGCCCTTGAAAACGACAAAAAAGTAAAACGCGGTCAAAAAGTCCCCGGTCCGCATAGTGGGGAGCCTAGGGGCCGGACTGTGTAAAAAATTTTCTTTTTTATTTAAATTTTGCATTCCAAAAGTAATATATTATTTTTAGGAATTAATGCAACAAACGGCACAATTTTTTGAAGTATATTCTATTTTTTATGATTTTCTTTATTTATTGTCTTTAAAAATTAACATAAAATAAAAATAATGTCAAAATGTTTTGAAATTTTGCAGACACGATCCTTATATTTTTCTGGGCATGCCTGCAAAAAATGGCCCCAGAAAATGACAAAAAAAACTAAAACGCTGTCAAAAAGCCCCCGGCCCAGGTAGTGGGACGCCCAAGGGACGAGATATGTCAAAAATTTATATTTTTAATTAAATTTTACATTCTAAAATCAACATATAATTTTTAGGAATTAATGCGACAAACGGCACCATTTTTTGAAGCATATTCTATTTTTTATGATTCTCTTTATTTTTCATTTTTGAAAAAATAAAATAAAATAAAAAACGACGTCCAAAAAATTATGAAATGTTGCAGACACGATCCTTACATTTTTTCTGGGCATGCCCGCAAAAAATGGCCCTAAAAATGACAAAAAAAGTAAAATGTTGTCAAAAAGCCCCCGGTCCGCTTAGTGGGGCGCCTAGAGGCCGGGATGGGTTAAAAATTTATATTTTTTTTGTATATTTTGCATTCTAAAATTAGTATATGATTTTTAGGAATTAATGCAACAAGCGGCACCATTTTTTGTTGAATATTTTATTTTTTTATGATTTTCTTTATTTTCATCTTTAAAAAATAAAATAAAATAAAAACGACGTCAAAAAAATTATAAAATTCTGCAGACACGAACCTTACATTTTTCTGGGCTTGCCTGCAAAAAATGGCCACAAAAAAAAGTAAAACGCTGTCAAAAAGCCCACGGCCCGCATAGTGTGGCGCCAAGGAGCTGGGATGGGTCAAAACTTTATATTGTTATTTATGTTTTGCATTCTAAAATTAGTATACGATTTTTAGGAATGAATACATTTAACGACACCATTTTTTTATGAATATTCTATTTTTTATGATTTTCTTTATTTTTTGTATTTTAAAAATAAAATAAAATAAAAATGATGTCAAAAAATTATAAAATTTTGCATACACGATCCATACATTTTTTTAGGCTTGCCTGCAATATGAATATATAGTATTATTACACCTATATTATAATTCTACTTAATATATATTTTACATATATATACATTTCCCTATTTATATCGTTTTTAGCGTACAATTTTGAATACTTGAACGGTCGATTCTTTTGTTTTTGTCTTATCTTTGTGAATTTCAAATAACTATAACTAAAAGGGAATCTATTTAACATAAAATGACAAAAAAAAACGCTGTCAAAAAGCTCCCGGCCTGCGTAGTGGGGCGCCTAGGGGCCAGGATGGGTAAAAAATTTACATTTTTATTTATGCTTTGCATTTTAAAATTAATATATGATTTTTAGGAGTTAATGGAATAAGCAGCACCATTTTTTCAGGAATATTCTATTTTTTATGATTTTCTTTATTTTTTATTTTTGATGTAATAAAATTAATAGTTTATATAGTAATTTAATAGTAATAAAATAGTTTAATATTAAAGAAATAGAAAATAGAAGACACGATCCTTACATTTTTCTGGGCTTGCCTGCAAAAAATGGCCCAGAAAATGACAAAACAAAGTAAAACGCTATAAAAAAGGCCCCGACCCGCGTATTACATTTTTATTTATTTTTTACATTGTAAAATTAATATACAATTTTTAGGAATTAATGCAACAAACGGCATCATTTTTTTGATGAATATTCTATTTTTTTGATTCTTTTTATTTTTCATCTTTGAAAAATAAAATAAAATAAAATAAAAATGATGTCAAAATTTTCACAATGAGTCTCTCTTTTTTGAAAACTCAACTTTTTTGTTGTCTACTATTTATTTACTTAGTAAATGTTTTATTTATAAATTTTAAACAAAATTAATATTTGTTATTTTTAATTCAGTGAATAAACTACTTTGTCTTTAAAAATTTGTAAATATATTAATTTTTTATGAATTTAAAAAAAAAAAAAAGGAGTTCTCCTCTCCTCACATCTTTAAACTTTTCAAATTGAAATAATTATTCCTTAACTTTCCAAACCCTAGATATTATTCTCTAACCCTAATGTTGTTGTCACCGGTCACAATAACACTGTCAGAAAGTATGCCTTTGTCAGGGCAGATTGGGCAAAAGGAGAGTTCGTCATTGCGATCCTTGCATGGCTTTGAGATGATCATTGCATCATGAATCTCAAATAACTTGCTATGTTGGTTGTCATCGTGAGCTTCCTACAGCTCACGATAATCATCGTGAGGTCGAGGATGTCTCGTGATGATCTTTACCATCGTGAGGCCGAGTGACAATGATGCACAAGCATAGTCCACATGCATTCCCATCAGTGGAGAGAGAGATAATTCATAGAGCTGCAAGTTTCCCATCAGTCTGAGGTCTGTCACTGTCAATTTGAGGCCCAGTCTGGCTCAAATCTCCGGGATTAGTTGGGCCGATATTTTGAGCCAGAAAGCACCCGAACACTCTTTTAAAAAAAAAAAAAAAAAAAAAAAAAAAGGAGAAAGAGGAAAATAAATCAAGATTTGAGATAAATTAAAATTAATAGGTTAATAATTTACATAAGTTAATAAATAGGTCAAATTACTGTTTTCGTCCATAATTTATCTGGTTATGAACCATAACTTGACAAGTTATTCACAGTTTTTATCCATAACTTATCTGATTATGAACCATAACTTGACAAATTTGTTTATAACTTATCTGGTTATAAACCATAACTTGACAAGTTATAACCTATTAATTTCTATAACTAAAAATTAGCATATATATTTTCTTAAGCTTTTCATATTGACATATTTTCTACTATTTCCAACAACAACAAAATTTAGAAAATACTTTATAAAGTCTGGGCTAGGCCCATTGGGCTTTACGACCAGATTGGCCAGACCCTCCCCTTTTAGGGAATTCTCGTTCTGGTCATCAGGCTGGACAGTCTAAATTTTCACCTTTAATTGTGTGTTAGAATTTTTAAATAGTAATTTTGATAAATACTATTTAAAAGTGCATGAGTCAAGATTTTTATCCTTTACTCTTGATTCATAACATTTTTAATCAAATAATTACACTAATAAAATGGTATTTATCAAGAATAAGAGATAAAAATCCATACGCATGTACTCTTAAAGGTAAATTCTCTATTGTTTTCATTTTCAAATCTAAATTTACAAAATTTCCATGACTTACAACATTATTTCCTATAAATCCTGCGATTCATGTTTATTTCTTGTCTTCTTTTCCCTTTAATTAATTAGTTTGAACAGCATGCATTGTGAATTTCTGCTAAACAAAATTTCTGTTTCTTTTTTTTTTTGGTGACAGGCGAATTTCTACAGGTTTCCGAAGCAAATAATAACCAACATTAAAGTTTTTTTTTTTTTTGTTTTTTTGTTTTTTTTGGTGGGACATTGAGGTGTTTTTTATTGATCCTTTATTGCCAATATAAGTACTGATGATGATTAAAAAGAAAAAATAGATTATGTTAGAGCATAAGATTGGTACGTTATGTAACTGAAACAAGCTCTCTAATTAATGATATGTTTTTGGACTAGTGTAACATTTGTCCCACATAGTGCATTTATATATTTTGCCATGCACAAAATTAAATCAATTAATGTTGATGGGGACACAACCAAAATGCTGATTCTTTTTGGGCTGTTGCGAAAGGTATTACCAGTGATTGATTCCTTGACGTGTGTGTTTACACGTCCATATATGTTATATATATTTGCGTGACATATATCTAATCCCAACTAGCTTTCTTTTACAAATTTAATTATGTTTTTATAATAGTTGAATTAAAAAATAGTTGCCTAATTAATGTAGACGCTTTGAAAACATATAAAGTATATATTCTGATATTTCTCAAAGTTCGTATCTAGATCTGGCTAAAAGTTGTTTAGAACGAAAAGATTAGTGACTTATAAAGCAAAAAACCATATATAAATAGCCACTTGAAGATCAGGAATTGTACATGTCTTACAAAATTTTGGCTTTCTTCACACTAGAACTATAAAATAGTAATATAACATATCCAAGGGATCCTAATTGGAAGCAACAATTAGCGGAAAAAAGTGCATGTCACGGGAAAAATTCCGTGCAACCCGCCTAGCAAGACAGACAGCAAATAGTTAATTACATTATTAAATTGAATGATTAGTTTATAGTTTTTATTTATTAAACATACTTAAGCAAAGTAAGTAAATAACCAATAGAACTATAATTAAAAGTTGTAGTAATTTTTTATTAGAAAAATAAATTACAAGCTGTAGGAGGTCCCCCATTTTCCGTTGTAGCAGATCCCAGGCTGCATGTGTTGCATTAAATTACTAATGAGAGTAGTTGGAAGGTGGAAGATATATTTTTTGCCAAATTAAAAGTTTTTTACGCTCTTTTTGTCAGAGCCATTTATCAAATTAGGGTCTGAATTTATTTACGTGCCCAAAATATAAAAATGGGTGACCGAAAGTTCAGTGTTTGTGTTAAGTGAGAGTCAAGATCTTCCAACTATTTGGTTAAATTTATATCTGTTTTCTGGTGAGAATTCAAATATAAAAAGCGAAAGGGCTACTCATAGATGTGTTTATTTGAATTGCTTCACATTAAAAAAAAAAAAAAAAAAAAAAAGGAAGGAAAATTTTAAACGTTTCATCTTTCATTAAATTATGTGTTTACTGATAAAATTGAAAACAATGGTTTGATGAGCTTCACACAGAACAGAGAATTAAAAAAAAAAAAAATCCTTTCACCCTCATTGATCATAATCATTCCTTTTAGCGTTTAACATGCTATAAATCATTGATAAGTTCACCTGATATAAGCCAATGATTATAATGCAAAATGTCAATTTAGTAATATATTGGTAAAATTCTTATTGTTAAGGTTAATAAATCTAGGGTATGTTTAGTTCACCTGAAAGCTAAAAGAAAAAGAAAGAGTAGGGTTTCTTTTTCCTATTTAATCACGTGTTTATTTACAAAATTAGGACTGATGGTAATTCAATGATCTCATTACATCAATATGGCTGGAATGAGTTAAAAGACGACATCGATTCTTGCACTTTATTTATTTATTTATTTATTTTGTGTGCTAATGGAGACATAATACTGAAAAAGCCACAAAAAGGGTTAGAAATACAAGGGAGGGATAAAGCCCAGAAAAAACAACAACCGGAATAACATCTGGAAAAACCATTAAAAGGCTAAAAGATGACCAGTGGGTCTACGATCCAAAGCAGACTAATGAGACATTACGCATGTATATACTAAAAAGAGTGAGTACAAAATTTATTTATATATCTTTCATATTCACATGTTATAAACTTATTATTTATTTATTACACAAAAAATAGTAATTACATGGATCAGATGTAACTATTACTATGTTCAGCAATTCTACTTTCTACTAAGTAAACATATTAGATAATTTTTACATAAATCAAATGATATTATGCCTAATTCAACCTAACAAAACCAGTTTATTAGGGGAGGATTACCCTCACCTTATTAAGTGGATCATACCAATATTTTCAGCCAATGTGGGATTCTAATCATAATTGCTCATATGTTAGTTTACCAATCCATTCTAAAAACTTAAATTATTAGGAGGTGAGCCAATAATAATTTTATACTTTAACAGTTGTGCCTTCTGTGGATATAATTTTTCTTCCTCAATCCTAATATATATATACTATGAACTATTCTGCACAAAAAAAAAAAAAAGGTCAATTATGAACCGCAAAGGCCGTGAGTTTGTATACTTAGGGACCGTTTATTTCGCAGATTCGAGTTTTTAATTTAAGTTGAGATGCGACATTTTTTGAGAACTTTTTACTGTAGTAAAAAAAGTTAGATGTTACATTTTCTTAGAATTTTTTACTGTAAAAACTTAAAATTGAAAATTCGAATCGGTAAAATGAATGAGGCCTTAGTAACATACAAGTGTAGTATGAACTTGGCATTACTTTAATGAATAATGACAAAATAATTGCTTGTCCACTTTTGGCAGATTCGTTGTTGAATTTGTTTTTTTTTGTTTTTAGTTTGGATAATAAATGAGTAGAAGGGAACTTCTGGTGCGTTTGTTTTCTAAACCAAATTCTTATTTTTACTATTATATCTCTCACTATCTTTGTTATTTTCCCTTCCTATGTAAATGAAATGGAAAAAACATAACGAAATTTGGTACTGCTACTCTGCCAAAAAATAAACAAACACACAATCTACTTGGCACTTGTTGGGGCGAAAAGTCGCCTTTCCCTTCGGCAATTGCTACCTCGCTTAATTCGAGTCTTTAAAGTAAGTTTAACGATGAAGGATCCTAAAAAAGACCTTTTTGTCGTTCGTCAATAGAAAAGCTCAATAAAAAAAAAATCTAAAGTTTTAATACAAAAAAATGAATTTAAATTGTAGGCTAAAGAATATGCAGGGAATTCCAGAAATGAATTCTAAATTTGACAGTTGTTTAATAATTACATAGTCTTATGAGATGTTTATTTTAAAAGTTTGTCTCTCATTTTGAATCATAATTATTAATTTTTTATAATATTTTTATCATAAAAATTAAAATTATAAATTATAATTTTAAATCTATTAACTAAACGTCTCATTAATCACTCAAATAATCACTCAAATAAGCTTGATTGAGCTCTAAGTTTGACACACACATTTCTATTTTTTTATTTGCAAAATCCTCATAAAATGTCTCGTCAGTTCATCATTATGCCTTTTATGTTCCAACACACTTTGCAGCTTGCACGAAAGCCTGGTGTGTTTTGTTGATTATAATTGTGCCATCACCGTTTTTCTTGCACCCTTTTTATATTTAAATCCATATTAAACGTAATTAGTCTGAAAAGAAAGGAAAGATAAAAGTGTATGTGCAGTTTCCCAAACATCGTCTCGGGGGTTTGATCAGCTTCTTTCTGCTCCTTTTTCTAGTCACTCTGTCGTCTGAAAGGCAATGTAGATTATCCTGTACAAAACACTCGACGCTCAAATCAGAAAAATATTCATGGACAAAGGAATGATGGAAGAAATTAATGAAATGTTTATTTTAAAAATTCATCTTTAATTTTAAATTATAATTTTTAATTCTTTATAAATTATAACTTTTAATTCATAAATTAAACGTCCTATAAAAAATATTTTGAAATTAACTAGAGTAGAAGAGAGATCTCCCAGTTAAGCTTTATCCCATTCTATTTATACAGTGAGCGTCATGATCAATCAATCAGATGAATTTTCTTATTTTTCTTTGATCATGACACATCACCATTTATTCCGAATAAGGGTTCTCCTAAGACGTCCTTTTCAATTATGTTATTCACTTTATA
Organism: Morus notabilis; assembly: GCF_000414095.1. Lineage (NCBI taxonomy): Eukaryota > Viridiplantae > Streptophyta > Magnoliopsida > Rosales > Moraceae > Morus > Morus notabilis. Next base: position 716,158 of record NW_010359796.1, read on the forward strand.
CGTGTCTAAGTCTTATTGGTTGTGTTAGTCTAGGAAGAAGGGGGAACACATGTCTCAGTTTTAGGACAGTGTTTTCCCCTCACATGTGTCGTTCCCACATTTTTCTCAACCTCGGTCTATTTCGATCCATTAGAATCCTCTGGCGATATCAATCTAGGCCCTCAATCAAGGTCCATGCATTTCCCTCAATCGAGTGGGGGTATCGATTAGTTTGCTCGGTCTTGCCTGAATTGCTTTTCTCAGTCCTGGTTCAATTTGAATTATTGGCATGTGGCGTGATCCTACTGCGGGAGTGAAAATCTCCTTAACAAAAAGGAAAAAAGAAGTTTGAACAATATTACTATACAAGATGGAATAGCAATAATAAATGTTTTTAAGGGCAATTATGAATCTAAACATATTTTAATGTGGTCAAATATGAAATAACGGATTGCTGCATCAATGCAACTAGAATGTTTTAATGAGTATTTATCGTCCAATTTTACCCATTATAAAATAATTATCATGTGTTGAAAACATGTTCCCTAGGAAATAACTATTAAATTTTTTTTTAGGATTTTCTCTGGTCGGTCTCTCTACCGTAGTACCGATTTATAACTATTATATCTTATTAAAATTACATTAAATTTAAAAAAATATATTAAACAAATAATTTTTAATACATATATGACGACTGAAAAATTACCTATAATTCATTTTTTCTGCCATTATCAAATAAACTCTCCTTTTGTCATTCTAACCAACACATTATTTACTGAATAAATTTATATAAATATATCTCTTCTTAAATATCCTTTTTCTTTTATATTTAATACAATTTAATAGCCAAAAATTAAGATGTTTTTGAAGTATTTGACTTATTTGTTGGTCTATGGAAGAGTGGCACTATGAGCGTGTTTGGTATCATTTCTGTTTTTATTTTTCACATTTTTGAGATAAAAAAGAAGAGATTGAGGAGGAAAACGCGTTTGGAGGAAAAAAAGTGAAAAAATGGAAACAAAAATAGCTTCGGTTTAGTATAAAATGACTTAAAAACTGAAAACGAATTTAAGTCGTTTTTCATTTTTAGTTTTGGGTGGATGCCTTTTTTTTAGGTAAGTAGGTGTGGGCTTAAATAAACTAACAAAGTGCTCTTAAATTAAAAATAAAAATTGTATAACTAAATGGAGTTTCAGTTTTTTCTTATACTATAAACAATCTCTTAATAAAACTACCTAACACATTTTCAAAAATAATTTTTGTTTGAGATTAAAAATCTTTTTATTTATAGTTTCATATGAAAAACAGAATCATTTTGAAACCAATTCCAAACGCACCTAATACTTTTCATTTTTCAACTCCAATAAAAACTGACATAGAAGTGAGTTTTTTAAATTGGTGTTAATTTTCTCCAAATTTGCAATAACATCTAATTAATGAGTCACATTATATCAAGTTTTCTGTACAACTTCCTTGTTTGACATGCTTAACGAGCTAACCATTATTTTCATATCATGCTAAAAATAGTTAATAGGATAATTGCCTTATTAGTTTAATGGCTTTGGACTACAAATTTACCAAAAAACTTTACAACAATGTTGAAGATCTTTTTCTTGAAAAGTAAATTTCCACAAACCCACTATAAAAAGAAATTTGCACTATAAAAAGAAATTTGCTACGTACTGTTTAGCACACTCGGTGGATTCCCAGCTTCTGTCATTTTCCTCCCCCGCTATATCTCAATCATTAGCCCAAATGATTAACGCCTTACATTTCACCAAGTATACATAATTAAGGAAGAAAAATTTTGTATATACCTATAATCAAATAACTATTTTTCTGCTTGGATGGTCCCAAAAAAAAAAAAACAGAGAGAGAAAGAAAAAGAAGCTACGGTCCTACATGGATGCTAAATTCCGTTCTTTCCGCTGATTCGAGTTTAGAATTTGAGTTTTACTACAGTAAAAATCTCTCAGAAACAGTCACATCTAATTTTTTTACTACAGTAAAAAGCTCTCACACAACATCACATCTCAACTCGAATTAAAAACTCAAATTAGCAAACTGAACGAGCACCTACCATATGAAAACAAAAGAATAATACTATTCATTACGTTTATTTTTCATTATTATGAAAAATTGTTCAATAATAACTTTATATGACATTTTGGTTTGTTTGAAACTTATCACGCTATTACAAAAATACCTAAATAAATTTTGTTTCTTGAAAAAAAAAAAAAAGGAGTTAGGGGCAGTTTTAGATTTTTACTTGTTACATACATGGGATAAAGATTAGGATTGTGACTCGTTATAATTTGAAACATGCTTGTGTAGCGATACTCACAAATCTAGTATGGGTTGGGAATTGTTCAAAGATAAATGGAAGAAAGTGTGCTGTGAAGACCAAACTATTCACTTGTCTCACTTGAAAAAGTACCACACTTTGTGGTGGGTTGATGAAGAGTGTATAATAGACTCCTATGCATTCAAGAGATAAGGTAATTAAGCTAAAGTTATGAGATTCTAAAATTTAAGAGTAAAGTGGAGTGATTCTAAAGTTTTTAGGGCATAAGTGTGAATAACTCAAAATTTAATTTTAATTTTACGCTCGTAGAACATCTATGGGAGCCAATATGCCATTTTTCTTTTTCGTTTTGAATGAGAGAAATTCAAAGAATTAAGGTCTCATTTAGTTCGCAGATTCAAGTTTTTAATTCGAGTTAAGATGTAATTTTATGTTAGAACTTTTAACTATAGCAGAAAAAATTAGATATAATTTTTGTGAGAGTTTTTAACTGCAGTAAAACTAGAATTGAAAATTTGAATCGGTGAAATAAATGAGACCTAAGATAGTATGATCTGTGGTGAAAATTTTTACAGTGTGTTTGGTAGGGTAGAAAATATAGAGGAAAGAAAATAGATGAAAGATTTTAGAGAGAAAAATAAAATTTTAAGTTGTTTGGTAGAGAAAAAATAAGAAAGGAAGAAAAATAAAAATCTATGATGCCCATTAATTTTTAATTTTTTTAATTTTAAAAAGAAAATAAGTGACACAAAATTAAATAAATAAATAAAGTAAAAAATAATAATTTTAATCTTTATCATTTATCATATTTTTATTTATATTAAAATATTATTATAAAATATTTTAAATTTAATTTTTTTTTCTTTTATTAAATAATATGAAAAAAATTATTTTACTTTCTTCACTTGTGTATTTCATTTTTTCTTTATTTCTCTTTTCTATCTATTTTACAAAACATAACATTAATGTTCATTAGACAAGTGGAATGGGTGTGCAAATAACCCTTATAATAAAATAAAAATGTAATCATGATATATTTACGAAGATTTTAATATAACAAACGACGTGGAAAGTGGAGTGTGCAGACGTAAGTATAGGCTGTCACCCACGTTCCTAATCTAGAAGCTCTTCAAGAAACAATTTCCATCGTTTTCGTAATTAGCCAATTTTCTTGTCAAAAGTGTGAACAGCTTCAATCGTCTCGTCTAGCCACTTGGGGGTGAAATGAAATTCTCTGGTGCAGTTGTAGCTGCCCTATTTCTGGTTTTCATTAGTGGGGTGTTCACGTGCAAAGTTTAGAATTGTACAAACTAACCCTTTTTTTTTAATTTTTAAATTTTCCTATTTATTGGTCACTCACAGAGACTTAAAAACATTCATTCATTTCACCAATTTAAATTTAGAATTTGATTTTTATTATAATAAATTTTTTTTAAAAACAGTCACATTTAATTTTTTTATTACAGTAAAATTTTTTTACATAAAATCACATCTTAACTCAAATTAAAAATTAAAATCAACGAACTAAACGGGTCCAATATTTACCAATTTCTACAATCTTGAGGTCCCCAGGTGGCCACCAGTTTATCATGTTTTACGCCTTATTCGTTTTGTAAATTTAAATTTTTAATTTAAATTGAGATATAATATTTTTTAAAAATTTTTAACTGTAATAAAAAAATTAAATGTGATATTTTTTATAAATTTTTAATTATAAAAACTTAAAATTAAAAACTCAAATTTATAAAATAAATGAGGCTTTAATAATTCACCTACCTTAAGTCAATTTCTCCTCTACATTTAAAAAAAAAAAAAAGAAAGTAGTTAGTAGAAAACATTATTATCTGAAAAACCATGCTTTTGCAGTAGCTCAACATATCTACATTGATGTGACAGTGTTTATATTAACATATTAAAAGAAAGAAATATTCAAATCATAATTATGCATTTTTTCCCCTCACTTGTTAACTGCCATGTAAAAATCAAGCGAATCCCAAGCAGTTGAAGTAATTAACTTTGGCCCGTTTACTCTCCGGATTTAAGTTCTCGATTTAAATTAAGTTGTGATATTTTTTTAAAAATTTTTAATATTTAATAAAAATATAAAACATCACATTTTTTAAAAAATTTTAACTTCTCCTTATTTCTTAATTTATTATTAGTTTGGTTGAGCAATAGAGTAGACTTTCTATCACGTCTGTCTAATTGATCTAACTAAAGTGTAAAATAAAGCAAGTATAAACAGCGTCCTGATTCAACGTTATCAAAAGCAATTAAGGCCAAATTTTGACCAGAAAGAGCCAGATAGCAATTTCTCCCATTTCACTACTATACTTCCAGCACCAATTTTGGCTCTCACACACACTCTCTTCTCCGCAAATCTCGCCACTCTTCTTTTTCTTTCTTTCCCTTTATACAAAATTCGCTTCCATTTCAGTCCCCACAAAAAAATTAACTAAAAAAAAAAGAAAAAAGAAAACAATGTCCGAAGTTCTTCTCCTCTCTCTGTCGCTACTTCTTTTCTCTTCCTTCTCCTCCGCCGCCGTCGCTCCGCCGCAATCCTATCCCTTCGGTGAGTCACAGCACTTGCTCTGAGAAGTTAACTAACTTTTTAACTGTCATTAACTGTAAAAAGTCTCGTTTTTCTTTTTTCGGCAGGAATTTCCTACCACATAGACTGCGGCGGACCCACCGACTCGACGGACCAGTTCAACACTTCGTGGCTTTCGGACAGGTTCTTCACCGGCGGTTCGACGGCGATCGTCTCCGAGCCGCTCCGGTTCCGCCACTCGCAGGAGAAGACGCTCCGCTACTTCCCCTTGTCGTCCGGGAAGAAGAATTGCTACGCAGTCCCCAATCTCCCCAACGGAAGGTACTATGTACGGTCGTTCACGGTGTACGACAACTACGACGGAAAGTCTCACTCTCCGTCGTTCGACGCCTCCGTCGAAGGCACCGTAGTGTTCAGCTGGCGGTCGCCGTGGTCGGAGGACCTCGCGCGCTCCGGCGCGTACTCCGATCTCTTCGCCTTCGTCTCCGACGGCCAGGCCGATGTTTGTTTCTACAGCATTGCCACTGATCCGCCTGTAATTGGAACTCTAGAGCTCGTCCAGGTCGATCCGGAGTCGTACGACTCCGGCTCAATCGTAAGAGATTTCGCTCTAGTCAACTATGGCAGGCTATCCATGGGGTCAGGACAATGGGGACCGGGATTCAGCAACGACACTGACCTCTTCGGACGTTCGTGGCAGTCCGACGCCGATTTCCTTTCCCCGGAGACAAAGAAGTCCGCAAAGGAAGTGACCACGAGGAGCACGATTATCGCCGGGACCGAGCGGAGCCCTAACTATTTTCCGATGAAATTGTTCCAGACGGCGGTGAAGGCTGTCGGTGCCGGGGCATTGGTGTACGAATTGCCGGTAGACGCGAAGCTCGATTACTTGTTGTGGTTCCATTTCGCGGAGATCGATCCGGGCGTGACGAGGGCGGGACAGAGAGTGTTCGATTTGGAGATCAACGGGAAGAATGTGAAGCAGATTGATATATTCAAGGAAGTCGGTAGCTTGCATGCGTATAGTTGGAATTACACGGTGAAGAATCTGAGCAGTACGGTTCTGACTGTGAAGCTTGCGACGGTGGCCGGAGCGGCGTTGATCAGTGGGCTAGAGAATTATGCGCTGGTTCCGGTTGATCTCGCCACGGTTCCCGAACAAGGTATAGGAAATTTTCCACTCTTCCAAACACCATGCTTTTTTTTTAAAGGATTTGAGATGAAATAGAAGGGGATAATTGTGATTATTTCCATGATTGGAAAAAGTTATTGACTTTGACTTGTTAAAATCGCGTTTGGTTGGACAGTTGGTTTTCTTTCACTTTTAATCCCGGCAAATTTCTTAACGAGTGAAACAAGTAGTAATTAAAATAGTTGTAATTCTTTTGGAAGGATTTTATTATGACTGGGAAAAGACCTGAAGATTATAAAGTTTGTTTGGATGTTGAGAAAATGCAGGGAAGTGTATGTATTTGGGTTCCAGAAAAGGAAAGATATTTCCTCAAGGAGCCTAATAGTACTACCCTTTTTTTTTTGTTTTGCTTAAGCCTAATACTACTAGTTATTGGGCTTTTATAGCTCTTAAGCAATGAGAATTGAATGGAAAAAAAAAAGGGAAGTTTAGGGTTGGTTTCTTTGCTTTCTCGGCAACCAAAGTTAGAACAATTTCTTTTTTAGTATAGAAATGAACAAGCAGCAGTGGTGGAAGTAGAAGTAAAAGACTATGGTGGTCTATGTAAAAAGTTAAGGCGTGCATTAATAGATAAAAACTATTTTTGGGCTTACATATGTAGTTGCTAGTATCTTTTATTGCCAAAATAATGCCTCAATACCAGTTAGCTTCTTTTTCAATATAAGGCGTATTGATGGAGTGTTCTTCTGCAGTTTTTGCTATGAGAGCATTGAAAGACTCACTTCGTGTTCCTGATAGAATGGGTTGGAATGGTGATCCTTGTGCTCCAACCAGTTGGGATGCTTGGGAGGGAGTTACGTGCCATGTCAACAAGAATGGGACTGCCCTTGTCATATCTCAAATGTAAGCGTCCACTTTACTTTCTATTTCGATTCCCAATGGCTACTATTGTGGAGGACTTAATCGATTTGAAAGACTAAACAACGGAATTAGGATATAGCACGTGAAGGTGAAGCACTCGATTATAAACCTTTCACTAATCGATGAGCAGCAAATGCACCTTACAGATCCAAACTATATGAGAAATTATGATGCATGAGCATACTTGAACATGGGGGCGGGCTACATGTCTTGGGCCTTGAAGAAGTGCATGAGCCTGTCTGTTGGGTGCGCCCGTGGATTCTTAAAGGACTCCGTGAAGTAAAGGATCAAACGAGTAGTGCTTGGGGTGGATTCCCGAGTCTCATCTTGAGTGGTGTTTGAAGAATTTGATTGCGCCTCTCCTATCAATTGTAATTTTTGGGAGGAATGATTGTGCCACTTCTACATCGAATTATAACTAATATAGTTTAGCAACCAGCCAATTGATAATATCTTTTAAGCTGCTTCATGTTGGCCTTATTTCATTAATTTTCCATTTTTGTTTCAAAGCTTTCATCTTAACCATTACTTATTCACTCCTGATTTTGATTGTTGCAATATATTTCAGAGACCTTGGGAGTCAAGGTTTGAAAGGGTATATCAGTGACCAGATTAGTCTCTTGTCAAACTTGGTAAGCCTGTAAGTACCATCTGCCTACTTTTTGACCATTGAGCATCCTTTCACTTCTTATCTTTGCAATGTTGAGGGAGCATGTTGTGCTATTATTTCTCACTATATTTCTTTATCCAGGGGTATGTATCTTTGTTGCTGCTGATCAGTCATACATACTATGTCTTCTATAAACTCGTGGCATTACCTACCTTTTTTCTTTTGATTTTCTTTCTTCAATAAGAATTTCATTATTTACTGGTCCGGTCATGGATTCTGATAACCTGAACGAACAAAATCTCTCTAATTAGCCTTAATCCAAGTTTTTTTGTATGGCTAGCAAAACTATGGTGACAAAGAACACCGTGCATGTTATGCCAGATTCCAAGTAATGCAGTAAGGCTAAACCTTCGCATAGATTTTCTTGATTGGAATCTACTATCTTCTAGAATGTATTTATGCATGTTTGGAAACCATGATAAACATTCTTGATTAGATAATTGTTTGTAGATTGACATCGATACATTTTTGCTACCGCATGTCTCGAGAATGGAAAGCGTTGTAATTGAATTTGACTATCTGAGGTCGACTCTTTCAGTAATAGACCAGTCAAATTGCTTTTTTTGTCTCTCCTTTACTTTTATATTCTGCACGTTTCTTCTATAATGTTTGTTTAGGTTTCATCCCCGTTGTTTCTGATTGTATACTTAATGCATAATTCACTTCTTATGCGTGCAATTTATCATTTAGAAACTATTTCTTTTATTGTTTTGTAGTAACTTGAGCTCTAATTCTTTGGAGGGCACGTTACCATCTGGATTAGGTGAAAAGTCTTTGTCTCGGATGTAAGTATCAGCGTTATAACATTATAGTAATGATTATATTTGGTTTGTTCTGGTTTTAACTTAATTTTAACTTGAGCTTCAAAACTTTCTTTTTTTCTTTTTAAGTTTTAACATGTAAAAATCTCATTTCATCTATGATTGATGCATCATCTTTGTTGGAGATGTGGCTTTTTCTTATTAGAAAAGCGTATGGTCAAAGTTAACATGTTTTAAATTTTTAGCTGTCTTTTTTTTTTTTTTTACTTTTTTTTCTGAAGATTTTTGTGCTGTTCTACAAATATATATATGAAAGGATAAGGGTGTGGGCGGTACTCTTTCATCTGCTTGTACTCTTAAATAGCCCATTTATTTCACTTTTGAAGTTTGAAAGGAAAATTTTTTCCTAGTTAGCTTAGTTCAATATTTTATTTGGTTTCATTTTTATGTTTTCTTTTTTCATTTTTTTTTTCGTTATATATGCTTTTATATTATATACTTTTTCCCCCGGGACCTTGTGCTCTGTAGGGATTTGTCAGACAATCAGTTCACAGGATCCATACCTGAAACTTTAACAACTTCATCGCTGCAGCTTGTGTAAGTGTATTACCCCTATTTATTATGATCCACTTGGCATTTCTGAAACTTATATGTTCAAATTGAAAAGTTATTCTTAATTTCATTATTCAAGTTATATTTCTAGATTATTCCTAGACATGTTTCCTTGTATTTGATCAATTTTTGAATGTAAGGAAGTTTTCTTATAAAAAGAAAATTATCATTGAAATACATGCTGAACAATTGCTTAAAACCATCTAAACATTAACTGAATATTTTATGCGGTATGAACAAACGAATCCACTCTCCTTTTACTCCACCTGTTCCCTTAGAAATAGAAAGAAATAAGCATTTATATCCATTTGAATGGGACAAATTGCACTATACTTCTAAGTCCGACCCTTTAATTGTCGATTTGTTTGCTGAACCTAATACATTGAAAAGGGAATTTGATCTGACTTTCTGAAAGGGGATTTGAACTGTCTATTGGGATAAAAAGTGAAATCATCTCCATTTGAAAGGGAGGTTTAAATTGTCCACTTATGTGCTGAACCAAAAACATTTTTCTGATTGTCCTTCTATAACATATTTTCTTTTAACAGGCTATTGAATGATAACTTATTGGAAGGACGAGTACCAGAGGAACTATATTCAATTGCTGTGCATGGTGGAGCTATAGAGTATGTCATAATATTTCCATCCTGCCTTAATTTCCGATTCTTTTAAAAAGACAAAATAAACAAATATGTGAAATTATGAATACCGTGGCAAGTATCTGTGGTCAACTCGATAACCGTAGATTATATTTATAGATTCGCGAACCTTGGATCTCTTTTTACAAGACAGCTGCCCAGGTGTGGGTGGCTTCCTTTCAAAAGGCATTCTGTGGCTTCCTTTCAAAAGGCATTCTGTGGCTTCCTTTCAAAAGGCATTCTGTGGTGTGCTCTGCCCTAGTTTTGACCTTCCTTCTCCCTTTGTGTGCTTGTTCTGGGGGAAAGAGATTGTGATGAGGAACAAATGCAGACCTTGATTATTTATTAATGATAGTTAAATTAAAATTACGCGAGCCTTCTCTATCTTAAGTTCTTTACTCTTTCCTTTCTTCCTAAATGTCTCTTCTCCCTTCTTCATACGCCTTGCATCAGATTGTTCGTTAAAAGTAGCATCTCACTTCTTTTGGTGCATGTTACTGTATGGAACACATTTTCCTAAATTTTCTTTAAGTTACTACATTTGAAAAACAAGAACAATTCCGTTGCCTGCATCAATCTAGAAGTTGTAGAAGTATGTATAAAAATATTTAGCCTTTCCTTCACGGGTATCTACAGTACAAATTACAACCAGTTTTCAGTAATTCAAACTTTTTAACGAGCGTCCTAAGTTCGGAGATTTTCCATTGTTGTCTTCTTCTTTTTAATCTCGTTTGTAAGACATGATTGAGCCCACTTACTAAAAAGAAGATTGACAATAATGTTTTTTCCATTTTTTTTTTATGACAGTCTCTCTGGAAACAAAGGGTTATGTGGAGTGCCATCTTTACCAAATTGTCCTTTATTTTGGGAAAATGGTGGCTTGTCTAGTAAGGGAAAAATTGCAATAGGAGTATCGAGTGCTCTCATTTTCTGTGTGCTGTTGTTAGTTGTGTACATCTTCTGCATTCGAAGGCGAAGAAATGATTACGACTTTGGACTGCCTCAGGATTTGATGTGTAAGTATGCTTTCCAGTCTATTTAAGTTTTTACCAATTATTTTCTTTCAGAAAAAATAGTTCCTCCATTCTTTTTCTATCTTGAATTGGTAACTGAATATTGGTATCCCCTGCGGTTGATACGACAATAATCTGTTCGTATTAGTCTTTTTATTTTTAATCTAATAAGCACATTGCAAGAGAAGACGGTGCGTTTCAATGTTCTTTAAAAGCAGAAAATGAAATAAAAGCTCCACTTGTGAGGAAAAAAATGGTTTCAACTTTTGGTTGGCGTATGACTGTCTTGGCTTGGTTATTTGAGCATGATTGGAGTGTTCCTCCTTATTTAACACTTCAAGAAGGATGGTTTTGTCAATAACTTGGATCTCCACTTCACAAACTACTTACTTTTCTTTGTTTCAGTCTTTTAAGGGGTGAAATTTTTGGCATCTAACCTGTTGGTTATATGATTTCTTGTTTGGACTACAAGTGTGTTCCACTGTCAAATTTTGATTTTTTGCCATCTTAGAAATCACAAGATTGCTATTGTTGTACGACTTTCAGTTACCAAAGTGACTCTTTCTTGATGCATTCCTTATGGATTATACTTCTATTGTTAAGATGCAATTTCATTTAATGCTAGTTCTTAGCATGCAACTGCTTGTAGGCGTCTAATTTTTCATCAGACAACCAAACATATTCTGCGGCTCACGTAGGAATTTTAAGCATTTTATGTCTGTTTAGATATTATGCATCTACTTGGACTTCTCTACTAATAACTCGACTATAATTTCATACTTTATGCCTACTTCGCAGCACTTTATGCAAAGAGAAATAGGTATCAGAGACAAAAATCATTGATGCTTCTTGAGATGGAGAGTCAACATGCCAAGGCATTGCCAACACCTTATACTCAATAACTGATTTTCCCCAAAAAGGAGAATCATGATACCAAAAGATATAGCATTTCTCTGCTTAATTAACTAGAAGACGTATAGAAGGGAATTTCTTGAGGCCTAATTTTTTGATTGCGATATGAGAGCAGGCTCTGCGGCTGATTCAGAACTCGGAAGGTTAGATTTCATCATGGTTTTGGCTTTTTCCAACTTTTTGTTCTTGGAATGAGATGCTCCGGATACAGTCTCTGCAGGATGCAATGTATCGGAATATATGCTTTACATACTGACCCCAACACACAAGGCATCACCAGCCTTTGCTTCCCTTCCCAGTTCCCTCAATGTAACATACCCACGTGGCTTTTGCTGAGTATCTGATGTGAATTCAATTCATAGTTCAATGCATGGAATAGAACTACACAAAAATGGACCAACTGGTCCTGGATTTTACTTTTAACTAACATGATCATCAACTTTAGTTCTTTCTAATTTGACCATGTTGAAAGGGCTGATTGATTAGCCTTGTACTAGTGTTTATTTTGAATTTTTGACCTGTAACGTGTACTCCTGTAATGAAAATTTCAGAGCTAAATTAATTGCCCTCTTGGTTTTTCTCTTTTATGGAGTAAAAAACAAGACGACACTTGAGATAATAACATATATATATTCTTTTATTTTTGTTCTTTTCAATTATGTGGATTTCTAGTGTCATTATGAATTAAGAGCTTGTTTTGGTAGGAGGGAAATGTGGAAAAATTAGGACTTACAGTCATTTGGTAGGTCTCGTTTATTTTACCGATTTGAGTTTTTAATTTTAGGTTTTTACAGTAAAAAGTTTTTAAAAAATGTCACATTTAATTTTTTTTTCTACAGTAAAAAGTTCTCAAAAAAATGTTACATCTTAATTCGAATTAAAAACTCGAATTTGCGAAGTGAATGAGGTATAAATATTAATCTCTTATGCTTATAGAGACCAAAAATTAAACCAAAGAGACAAATTTGCGCAGGTTGGCATTAATGTCATGCTAACTTTGAGTGGGTGTGACGAAAGTGAGAACAGCAGCAAATGCATGTTTTTGAATAAACAAAAGGAATCTCTGATGGTTTCACACACATGATTTGTGACAAAATGTCAAAACGTTTAAATTAGTGCAAATGGTTAAAAATTTAAGAAGTCTATACATAACACGGACTTGATTTATGATTTTAGTAACAGGATCCACGTTGCTACAGCTACTTATCTACTCCATCAGTCATGGCCGCTGTTCTTTTGACTGGTTCTTTTCTTCTCCTTATTCAACAAATATCATTTTTTTTTAATGTTCAACAATAATCATCATATTATTATAAAAATATTGATCACCCTTGCATGTCCTTAAATGCTTCGTACATCAAGTAACAGGTACTGGGGAGCATTTAACATCAAGTACAGGTACTGGGGAAAAATAAAAATAAAAAAATAAACAGACTGATAATTAAAGCTACGTTTGTTTTAAAGATTTTGATTATGGTTCTTGATTCTTATTCTGATTTTGCTACGGTATTTTTCTTTTATAAAAAATTTAAATTTTAAAAATTAAAATTATGAATAATAATTTTAAATCCATAAATCAAACATCACCTTAAGCATTTATGAGTACTTTCCTCATCACATGATTTACACCAGAATAAAGTATGCTACGGTATTTTTCTTTTATAAAAAATTTAAATTTTAAAAATTAAAATTATGAATAATAATTTTAAATCTATAAATCAAACATCACCTTAAGCATTTATGAGTACTTTCCTCATCACATGATTTACACCAGAATAAAGTATGCTTGCGATTTTTTTTTTTGAATAATTTGATGAGATTTGAGATTAGGAAAGTTTATTAATACCGATTTGAGGATTAAGATGTAGAAGAAAACTAATTAAGCTTAAATATATTCAGCAACACTATCATTTTTAATTTGTTTATAACATGGGTTTAACTTAAAAGGAAAGGCCTTTTACTCAAACCAGAAAAGAAAGAAAAAAAAATCAAAAGGTAGAAATCTGTTTACACCTCACCAGTCAGCTTCCAAATTATATGTCAATCTGGGTCAGGTCCAAATAAAACAGTGTTTATAGAACATGTATGCCTCGACCAAACAAAATGTGTGGTTTACAATTGTTTTGAAAGTCAGAATAAATTATACATACGTTGCATTGAATTCTGACCTTTGACTTCCCAGCAAACAACCATGAACCCCAAGTTTACCGTTCTTTATTACATAAATACAGATACAAGTGTGATAATATATGAAAGTCTCTTTGATGGTTTTTATTGATTCAGATTTTTCTTTAAAAAAAGGAAGACTTGACAAAAGAACTACCCGGCACTTATTTGTTTTATCTTTTATGTGTGCTTTTTAATGATATTAGTTCCGCTTCTGAATGATGAAACTCTATTGTGCCTTTTGACAATGAACTCAAAAGTTCAGATATATTAATCAAAAGATTAAAGTGCATACACTTTATTATGTTATATGTGGGTAATTAGTGGGTGGATAAAGCATGTTGTAATTCCATACATGTAATTCACCTATAGGGAGTGAGTCCACTATCTATAAAAAAAAAAGGGTTAGCCCACTATCTTGTGCCCTAATTTGATAACATTTCCATCTGATATTGGAGAGCATTAGTTATTGTGGAAGAACCAATTTAACAATCTAATGATTCAGTGTTAGCCATAAAACACATGACAAATCTTTCCGGCCACAAACAAAAAAAGAAACTTTATTCAAAATTTCTTTTTTTTTTTTGCTCAATTCATCGCAATGCTATATATATCTAAGTTGACATTGTTTCTTATTAATTGCAAATTTTTATCCGTACCTAGTTTATCTCATATGGGTTTAGTCTTGGGGTTTCCAGCATGAGAATCAAAGAAATAAGAGGGACAAAGTTGGAGTTGTTTTAGAGGCTCATCGAGACAGTCAATGTAAGAAAAAAAAATATTAAATAAGGAAAGCAAAAGAGGGAGAAATCTTCTCTTGCTTTTCTTCAGGAGTCTCAATTTGAATGATATTAGACTTTCTAATGAAGGATGAATATATATAATAATCATACAAGTTGGTCTCAATTAGTATTAATTTAAATACTCCTGACCTTCTCTCCTCCTAACTCTTATTTGGTTCCAAAAAAAAAAAAAAAAAGCCATTTAAACCTTGCTTTCTGAGAGAAGTTAAAAGTAATCCGAAAGTAAAATTTCCCTGCATGCATACAATTATACTTTCTTCCAAAATCTTTTATCATTTATTGTTGTTTTGAAAAACTTATAAAGACATTATTAAGTGGACCCTAAAAAGGCACTTGCTTCTTCATTCATGGGCTAGCTCTAAACCAATTACAATCCCAAGTAGTCACTACTCGACTAGCTAGTTATCACCCACCCGTAATAATTAAATCTTTGTTTAAGAAACTTGAAGCCACAAAAATCTTTTGACTTTATGCCATTGCATTATCTTCTACATAATCCAAAACCGAACCAATTGCCATCTTTAACAACCCCAACTTGCGTATTACATTGCTGAAATTTTCCGTAAACAGAGAATCAATTATAGTCTGTCCTATATAGCTAATTGGCGTAGACGGAAAAGGAGAAACTAGCTTTGCATTTACTTGACTTGGTTGACCTCGATTTTTGCACATCAAAGATTCAAGGTCTCTCCACCACAATGATGCCATAACTTTCTCCACTAGCCTCCACTCTCCCATCTTCCCTCATAATAATCTTACACCAAATAATATAATATACACATACATACTAATTAACTGTATGTATGTATGTATGTATGTATGTATGTATACGAATTGGCAAGTAGTAGTATGGGAGGTGACGATTGACAGAGATAGATAAATGCTTATCTGCAAGAGAAGAAGAAAACAAAAGAAATGTCATTGCTAATGCTAATGCTGGCCAACCACAACACACAAGTTGCGAAAACTTATTTTGACTTTGCAACGTTTAATTAGTTTATGCGTGCGTGCCATGTCGGCAACATAACCTCAAATAAATAGTCCACTTGTAATTCTTCCCTATTATATATATGTATATGTATATATATGTATGCATGTATATATGTATATTGGGGGGCCCACTTAAGTTTTGTGATATTGGAGAGAGCTTAAATAATGTTCATCTATAATTGGATTAATTTCTGCATGTGATTCAATTTGTTGACCAGATTATGATTTGTTATAATTAGTTGGTGCTTTCTCTTGATTATCATTAGGATATTGGTATAACTCTTTTCCCTTTTATTTGTCATGCACTCACTAAAATAAACCTATTGTCTTGAAGAAAGTTACCTTAATTATTTTCCTTATATACTTTTTTACCTTTTGCGCTCTACTTGGATTCTATTGTATTTTTATTTTTATTGCATTTCTTAGGAATAAAATGATGGGACCTTCTCTGGTACGTTAATATACTGGTAGGTTAAGTTTTCTGTTTGATGAATTTGCATAAAATCATATAAAAGTTAAAAAGTACGCAGATTCAACAGTTTAAAAAAATTGACATATACTGGTACGTCAGGCGTATAGAAAATCTCTCTAAAAGGATTAGAGAGGATAATTGAAGATTTATTTAAGGAGCCTAAATAGGACCCGAGAATACTAATTTCCATAGTAAAATTAGATGATAATTTATCAAGAAATTAGCATGAGTAGCCTCCGTACTATTCATGAATGATGATGGGTGTGGTTATGGGGGATCATAAGAAGAGGTCAAATCATATCAAACAACTGCAGAAGATAATGGAACAAAAAAGCACTATTATTCTCTCCCTGAGAAACTTCTCCAAATTAGCATCATAACGAAATATTGAAATAGAATTACACACGACTATTTTCTAGCCAAAAAACAAAAAAATTTATACGCGACTACGATAGTCTTTGAAATCAGCAGGGATTTCACCACAATTTGATTAGGTCAAATTCAGTGAGACCCCATTTATTTAATTCGTGGGTCCAGATCGTCCAAAGTTCTACACAATCTAGAAGCTCAAAATATTCTGTATTTTTTGTGTGGCAAATAGTACTCTAAAACCCTAGGAAAGACCAACTTGGAGTCTACGCGATACAAATGAGACAATGTGTCATGGCAAGTTTCAAAAATATACTGAACGGAAGAGTAATACAGACGGTATAAAATCACCAAACTAGATTAACTGGTGTATGTGACCTCACCGAAATTAATCTCTCGATTACGTATAAAAATTATTGTAAACGAAAAAAAACAAAGAATACAAAGAATTTATAGTGTTTCAACTTCAATAGAGTTAGGTTTATTATGGTGCTTTAGGGAGATTCATTTCGAGGAATTACATGTGTATACTGCTCGAGAGCTAAAGTAACGAAGTTAGAGCCTTTTTTTTACATTAAAAAAATGGAGTTGCCTCCTATTAATTGTGACCATTTATTGAAAAAATAAATAAATAATCTTCAAATATATTCGTTGGCATTGTACTTGATTTTGCTAATTTCAGAGCTTATCTTTATTATCTGACTCTGTATTTTAATCACATGATTTTAAGTATTCTCATAATTTTCGGCCTATATTTTTTTTATAAAAGAAAATGAGATTTTTTAATTATTAAATCTGTATAATTTTTAATTTTTATTTAATTTTATACAGATTTAATAGATTAAATATTTGATGCACTAAAAAAACCTATCTTTTCATCAAGTTTTGGGTAAGTGTTTGATACTTGAAATGATATTATATCAGGCAAATAAAAAAAAATAAAAAAAAGAAGAAACTTGACGTGATATTTTTGGAAGTGCAAGAATATGGTCTAAACCGGTGGCTAAAATTTCAAGAAAGTAGTGGAATATAAATTGTACGTCTAGTGATTGTTGAGGAAAGAGAGGGAGTACATGCTGTTTCTTATCCTCTCACAGTCAATCGCCATTCGATTTGTGGGGCAGCTTCTGACATAACATCTCAACCAATGAGAAGAGTTATGTGGCATACAGGGGATAGTGGGACCCCATCTCAAGTGATCATCAAAGACCAATGGTGGTCATGTAATTGCTTTCATTAGTCAACAAAAGCAACTTCTAGTTAAAAAAAAAAAAAAAAAAAAAAAAAAAAAAAAAAAAAAAAAAAACGAAAGAGGAGTTTGGTGTATACCCTACCTTTGCTTTGCAGCCTAGTGGATCAAGGTAATTATTGGTCGCTTAAAACAATGCTTCTGCCTACCTATGTTGTTTTTATTGGTTTACTTTGCTAGAGTCTTCTCCCAAGTCCTCTTTTTTTTTTTTTTTTTTTGTTTTTCCATTACTATATATATTTTGTTGCTTAAAAAAATAATATAAAAATCTTCTCTCAAGTCTGAACGCATGAGGTAAGACTGAGAACTAAAAATAAAAAGGAATAAATAAATAAGGTTTCTTTGACTATTTTGGCTATTTGCAATGCATCCCAAGTTGGGCATTGTTTTTTTGTTTTGTAACTGAAATTTAATGGCACTAACCTAACTTCACGCCATGAGAATATATTATCCGAAGACTCAAGGTTTGAAAACCCCCAACTTAATTACATATGCCATTGACAAATTAATAGTTCTCAAGGTTTGAAAACCCCCAACTTAATTACATATGCCATGGACAAATTAAGAACTATTAATGTTGCCAAACTTTGTAATAACAGGTTGGTTACATTAATTTCCATGACTCATAACATATTTAGGCTTTTAGAACAAATTCTTTAGCTACATTTTTCTAGAGGACAGCTCAGTGACAAATAGTTAGGATACTGAGTCTAAACTCTAAATTTAGAGATTATGGATAATTAAAAGTAGACATTTTTTTAGTTAATGAAATGAAGAGGAAATGACTATAAAGCCATATTTTTAAGATGAACATAGGAATATCCCCAATAAGAAATAATAGTTATTCTAATGTCTCACCTCAGTCACCTGTCTTATATATCTCGAAAAGTATACTATAGATTAATATTTAACGTACGTGGGCAACAGCCATATATAGAGAGGACATATAATAATTACTATTCAGTTGGAAACAAAAAATTGTACCATATAATTAGCTCATAGACAGCAACATTATCAATAAAGAATATATAAGGACCTTTATTGTATACTACTTCATTTAATACTAGTTTAAGATATTCTATTCATCCCTTTCATCTAATTCTCATTATTTTAGCGGCCAAAAAAAAAAAAACCTCAAAGCCTTGGACGAAATATCAGTACTGATAAGGCCACGTTGGTTCACGTGCTGTAGATGGATTATATATAGAGAGCTGGAGAAGAGTTATTATTATTATTATTATTTTGTCTTACGGGGACAATTTGCACGTAATTATGTATATTAATACAATATGATTAAGATTATAAAAGTAATCTAATTAGATTAACAGTTTTAATTAATGTTAAGAGTTTTAGAGCATGAGATGCTGATTCGAATCATGCGATCACGTGGTTTGACCCGGAAAGTTGGGTCATTGTCCACGTCCATAGAGTGCCAAGCAACAGTCAAAGATCTCATAAATATCACAACATTTTTTATTCATTTTAATCAGTTTTATATGCTTGATTATCTTAATTAATCAATAAGTTATTAATTATTGCATTTGTGTGTGTGTGGATGCGTGTGAAAGGATGGAAAAAAACAGCTAGGTTTGTGAGGATAAGAAACAGACAACATGAGAATTGAAAGGGAATAATAATGCATGTTGTTGGTGAGGCATATCTACTCTTCCATACAAAAAAAAAAAAAAAAAAAAAAAAACACACACACACACATATAGATATATATATATATATATATTAATATGACCGTTTTTCTATGTTTTTCGTCTAAAAATAAGAATTTTAACTTTTTTAAAGTTTTCATGTGTAATAAAGTTACAAAAGAAAAAATATCACATAATAGCTATCTGTTAAGATGATTTTTAGTAATTAATTAATGATTATCCTTTTTTAGGGGAAAATTAATGATTATCTTCATGAAAAGCAAAATTTTACATTTCGTGAGAACTTATCTGTTTTTTTTTTTAATCCACTTGTGCAAATTAAGTGCAAAAATAAGATGAGAGTTTTAAAAGCTCCATTAATTAGAAGACCAGTGGCCTCCATTTTTTTTTTTGTGATATGAGGCATGGTGTGGTGTGATATTTATTACCATGTACGCGTATGCGACAACTCAGCACCAAATTTTCTCACCTTAAATTATATGTTCTCTTTCAAACATTTTTTGTTAAGCAAACCGATGACGTATATCTTGTCTGCTACCCAGTAATTAAATTAAATTTATCAATATCAAATATAAAATTACTTTCAAAATTAGTATGCAATTAGTTCTTTCAAGAGAGTTATTTATATACTTTCTGTAAAATGTTTCTAAAACAATAATTAAATATTATGTTTCCTTTGATTAGGAAAAAAAAAAAGTTTTCCCTTTGAAAAAAGTTAATAAATTTTTTCATCACCAAATTAAAGTAAAATAAAATAACATGATAAAAAAAAGAAAGAAACGATAACAAGATAAAATAATCCAATTAAACTCTCAAGTATATATATGGTGCCCTAGTTTGAATATGCAGTTCATACTTCATTAGTACCTTTGAAAACAGCAGCCATTCCAAACGCATGCCAGGGTATCCCGCATATGTGTTTTATATTTTAGATGTAACTAATTTAGGGATAATCACAAAAATTTTCGGTTTCTAAGATTAAACTTGTCGTTACTAGAAAGTGTTTCTTCTTAGTCTTTCAGTAAAATGGTCTGTTTTAGTACCTATTCTGATTCAATTCCGCACTAGGGATGTACTCGAAATTAAAAAAAAAAAAAAAAATCTAAAGTATGTGGTGTAATTTTCAAATTAGAAAGTGGATTTATAAAAATCACTCCAAGAATGATATTTTTTTAACTACCCCTTTTAATTTATTCCAACCACAAGTTTGGGAGATATTTTTCTAGTGTTACTCATGAATAACTAATCCTTATCTTTTTCGTAATTCTCATGATTAATAAATGAATTTGGCGTTGAATTTTTCAAAAATTTGAAGAAATTAATTATCATGAGCAACTCAAGATATATGCCACCTAGTAATAATCAATGAAATATGAAAAAAAAAAAAATCTTGAATGTTACACCCTCACCCTATAGAAAAGAAATCAATGGAAAATAATCAATATAGTATAAACTTATGTTACTTGTATCAACAAACCCCCCAACAAACTGTGTTACAATCCTGTTGCGGCCTTTGACCCACAATACGTCTCTAGATATTCACCACCCAAACTTTGGAACTTTCTTTGTTTTAGAGAGAAATGCCAAATTGTTGCTTGATTTAAGGTTATGCATAAGATCTTAGGGGTCAATGAATGTTCTTCACTACAAATAAATTATATTAGGTCCCAAATCTAAGATATATTTCCTTATTGAAATAGTTGTTCAAAAACACGAAAAGTTTCGTGGGGAAAAAGAATGGAGAATAACCCAAATTCAATTGGGTCAGTTGATCGTTTAAAGAAATTGATGAATTTTCCTTCCTCATATGTATCGGACGTGCTATTTTAATTTCTACCTAAAAATTTAAACGTGAATTCGGAGATATCTTATATGTTCACTATAATGTTTTAAAATTTGGCATGTCAGGAATATATTCTCACAATTATTTAAATATATATATACATATTTTGCATACGTAGTTAGCTTTTATATGTATTAATTGTTAATGGCATTTGATCTTTTTGCTTTATGTTTCGTTAATTGATTATATTGTTATTTTAAGTAATATATATCTTTCTACGATATGAACCATTTGTACTCAGAAAAAAGTTTGGACATAAATATTTTCTATCCTTTTTCAATCTATCAAAAGCTACTCTCATCAGAAAAAACATAAAATAATAAAAAAAAAAGCTACATTTAAGATTCACGGACAAAGCGAGAGATCATGATTTTTCTGTAATTGGCAGAACACGGCCGTGATAATTGAGATCATCAAAACTCTAGAAAATTTAAAGAAGTTGAAGGAAAAAGTCAAGCTTGTGGGCACTATATAAGCTTATCTTGGTCATACACTGGATGGTTAATTAATTTTCTCTGTTTTGTTCGGCTCTACGATATTTTTAAGTGCATCACTCTTACCCAATTCTCTTAAAGCATCCAAATCAAAGATTCTCAACTATTTTTTTATTACATCAGGAACGTGTAAAATCTTTCTATCAAGCGTGACATATATATTGGGGATTGTTGCAGATGCATCGGCCGGTTGGGTATGATGTGGCATAATGATCTTAAGTCATCAAACAACTAAAAAAAAAAAAAACTCTAGGGAGTTGGAAAGTGACAACAATATTTCATGCACTTGTTAATAGGAATACTTTAACATATAAACTTATGTGTGTATATAATTTAAATCTCTTTGGATAATTACAAAAGATAGCAATCACATAAAAATAGGTGAACATATGCCTTTTTTTTTTTTTGAGAAAAAAAAAAACACTTTTGAGGCGTACTAGGCACCAGCCGAATTTGTGATATACATTGATGAAAAAGCGAAATCAAGGTGCTTACTTCATCACTCACTATCCCATCTAAAAACTTTATTTGGATTTGTTGGCTGGTTTAGTGATAAGGGCATGTATGTTCATCCATACATACATACACATAAATATACATATATACATATGTGTGTGTGTGGAGAGTAGGGCTGACAATATGAGTCACGATACGACGACACGACTCGAAAACGACACGAATTTTACGGATTAGGGTTGAGAAAAAAGAGGTTCAGGTTAGAATTGGATCGACCTGAAATTGACACGAAAAACACGGGTCAATTTCGGGTTGGACCCGCCTAACCCGAACACGACACGAAACTCGTAAAAAACTAAAAAATACATATATTTTTCATTTCATATTTTAAATTTTATTATGAACTTGTGATATCATGATAGTTATACTCAAAATCTTATACTATTATTTGCTTAATTTTAATAGATGTTATTGTATTTTAGTATGTTATGAATTTTAAGTTATTTTTAATATGTAAAAAACTAAATAAAAGTATACAATTTTTGTGTCAATTTCGGGTTCACGGGTCAATTTTGTGTCACGGGTCATTTTCGGGTCGTGTCGTATCAACTCGTAAAGTGGTTGTGTCGTGTTTGTGTTGCGGTTTTTAAAAAATTTCGTGTCACGAGTCGTATTCGGGTTGACTGTAAATGTAAAAAGAAACGATCAAAACACGATACAAATACGATACGTGACACGAATTGTCACCCCTAGTGGAGAGACAGAGTCACATGAACTTTTTTATCTTATTTTATTTTTTCTTGGAGGGCTTATGTGAGGAGTTGGAATCACGGACCTTGTAATGATTAAAATAGTGGATCTTTCCCACTAGCTAAGAGATTATTCTATAATTGGCTGAGGAGATTAACTCCAAGAATTTGTTTATCAAGAAAAAGTAAAAAGTGAATGCACCTTGTAACAATGCCTTCTTTGGAATATCTAAAAGCAACTTTACAAATATATAACGTGTTAAAGGAGGGAAGAAATAATAAAAAAGGATTTATCTACAAGTGAAAAAGGATAGATCAGGCCAAGGTGAAGGCTGCCTAAGAGATAAGACACACATATGCAAAGGACCATTGAGCGAGTTACCAAATGATGATGATGATTGAAGAGAGGAAAATGAGTAGAGGTGCACCAAACAGGAATATATATATATATATATATATATAGGTTTTATATTATCCCAACAAAAAGTGCTTTAAGCCTGTAGTAGTAATAGGCTCTTTATTATGTACTTTTTTCAGATTAGGATTACAAAGGGAGAGATTTAGACCAGTAATAAGATTTTTTGGTGGTATCGAATAAGTGATTCCAAGAAGATAACATAGTTAAATTATTTAATAATTTAACTTAACGTATCAGCTAAAAGGGGTGATGGCCGTGTACAAAAAGTGTTTCTTGATCTGTCATGAGGGGTTTTGTTGTTGTTGTTGTTTTTAAAACTTTTGGTCTAACATTTATCATGCACATCTGGATTTGATAGAATCCTGACGTATATAGATCCCAAAGTGGCGAGGCAGGATGACCTAAGGGGATCATTAGCATATACACAAACATCCAAAATAAACATGCTTCACATTCTGCAAAATGGATCTGTGAGAGACAGAGAGTGAGCATTTACAACCACGAAAAATATAATGGTTTAATTTGGGATTTTATTTATTTATTTATTTATTTGCATGTTTGTTTACTTATTATTATTATTATTATTATTGTTATTATTATTATTATTATTATTATTATTATTATTATTATTATTTGGAGTAATGCAATTTTAGTGTAAAACTAGATAGAAAGAAGATGCATTAATTTTATGAATGAAAAATCGTAGGAAGATTGTATGAAAACAATTATATATCATAGAATCCTACTAAACATTTTAAACTCTAGACCTTATCGTTGCGCGCGATAGGTCTGGATTTTTTATTTTCTTTTAAAAAAATAGATAAAGAAAAAGAATAACTATGATCAAAGAAGAACATCTAAACTATGTAGTTTCTTACTAGAACTTTCATCCTTTCCCAAATCCCCCACGCTGGTATTATTAAATAAGAAAAATAAGAGAAATTACAAAATGCTACAAAATTAGGCCATAAAACACTAAATTGGTATATACATATTCTATATAAGAATATATAAGAAAAACCTGATATATATACATAGGTATCATTGTCACCAACTATTTATATATTATATGTCATATAATCTTCTAAAATATAATAGCTAAGATACTCGAGCATTTAAATTCCTTCTCATGAATAGTTTTTCTTGCAACACAATTAACATTTAGTTAGTTAATTACGCTGTACGGAAACTAGCTCAAAATCTTAACAATTAATTAATTCTCATTTAGGGGTGGCAATTCATGTTGTCGTATCGTGTTGACCCACTCAGTTGATACGGTAAGACTTGACATAAACACGACCCATTTATTACTCGTGTCAAAATATAAAACTCAAACACGACATGCATATTGACGAGTTGGTACGACAAACCCGTTTATTAAACATGTTATAATAGTGTCGTGTCAACCTGTTTCTAATAACATGTTTATTAACCCGTTTATAAAATGAGTGATAATAAGATCATGTCAACCTATTTCTCAACTTATTTTTCCTTTAAAAAAAATTGTATTTGTAAACATAGGTAACAAACGGGTTGTAATTGTGTTGTGTATTTGTGTTACCCAAATATGACATATTTAATAAACGGATTATGACGGGTCAATTGTGGGTTGGTGGACACACTTTTTAATTGTGTTTTACGAATTCGACCTGATTTTAACCCAAACATATTTATGATAAACCCAAACCCGCTAACTTCGTATGGGTTTTAAGTCGTATCGTCGTCTTACTACCCAAATTGCCAACCCTACTCTCATCCTTGTATTTTTTGCAACAATTATTCAAAGCTTAACTCATCACGAAAGTGGGAAAGATTAAAGCACCTAAAGCTCAAGTGTTATTAACAGTGATCTATTAATTGTTTTTTAAAAAAAAAAAAACAAAGTTACAAAGCTCATATTATCAAACATATATTATTTGGAATGTCAGCATGACTTCAATACTGACATAATTATATATATTTTAATTTGAATCATATCGACATGGATCTCCATATTGTCAAACAAGAATCTTGACATTTCTATCAGAAGTTCAAAACCGACATCTTTTTCTATCACAAATTTCTCATTTTTCAGAAAAAAAAAAATAGAGGACGAATTTATAGTAATGGATATGAAGAAATACTCCTCCAATACAGCACAATTCTGAACCTTAAGAGTGCGTTTGGTTTGAGGATTCGTGTCATGGTTCGAATCATGGTTCGTAGCTCGTTACAGTATTTTTTCTCACAAAATACACACGTAAATTAAGAATAGTTCTAAATCATGATTCTGAATTCATCAACCAAACGTCTACTAAATTTTACTAAAAATTTCGTCAAATTACGTACTTTTTTAACACTTTCCTATAGCTAAAAATTGTGTCATAAATATTACCGCCCAATTTGCTTAAATTTTGGGATTGAAAAGTCCTTACACTTGCTTGCAGGCTTTCATTTTTACAAGAACTTGTGGTCGTGAATGCTTGCAACACATTTTTTTCAGTGATATAGATGTGATGATCATGATCATTGATCAACAAGGTGAAGTCCTTTCTGATCTGATGGAGCTCCAGCTGGTCAAATCACTGCGGTTTCACTACATTATTCTATTTCCATTATTAAAAAAATAATAATATCATTATTATATTATACTCGCTGCTCACACGTTTCCCACTTGTCAGGAGGAGGGGGTGGCAATAGCCAATAACAGAAGAAAGAAACACACCCATTTTCCGTATAATAATATACCAGAATACCGTTAATGTTTGCCGTCAAAATAACATTATTTATGATGATGTGTCATCATAAATAATTATTCCTTTATTTATTGTTTCCCGAGTAAAAAGGTAGTCAATTTGACAGTTTTTAAAAATTATTTGTGATGACACTAATATGTATCGTCGCAAATGTTAATTTTGTATTCCCTCACGAAAATAAACGGCGGAAAAATTAGGCGGTTTCTAAAAACTAATTGCGACGACAATGCACAATATCGTCGCAAATAATAATTCCAAAACATTTGTCATAAATATTAGATAATTAAGTTATATGTCGTCGCAAATAGTTATATAAGTTATATTTGTGACGACATGTCATCGCAAATAGTTTTAAGATGTCCTCGCAAAAAACTCTGACTATATACCTGCGATAAGAGCCTCCTCCTCCATTTTTTCTGATCACTCACTCTCTCTCTCTCTCTCTCGGCCTCTCCCCAATTTTCCGACCCCAAGCCCCCAAAACCCCCCTATTCCCTTCTAAATCCTCACCAAATCAGCATTTTATCATAAGTTTTAATCAAT
Organism: Morus notabilis; assembly: GCF_000414095.1. NCBI lineage: Eukaryota > Viridiplantae > Streptophyta > Magnoliopsida > Rosales > Moraceae > Morus > Morus notabilis. Next base: position 742,603 of record NW_010359796.1, read on the forward strand.
TTCATTGTTTTTTCATCAAAAGAAGTATAAAAACAAACTCCCTGCCCTCGCTGCCAAATTTCGCTGCCATTGCCGTTGTCGTTTGCCCCACCTAATTCCGCCATTTTCAGCCCCCGCTTTAGTGGGTTTGAACTTTATAATTTTTTTTGTATATTTATTGTATTTTTTAGTTTAAAATGTTTGGGTTCTTTGTTGTTTGAATTTTGTATTATAGATTTTAGATTTTCAATTTTGATTTATAGATTTTAGAATTAGTACATAATTTGAAGTTTGAATTATAGAAATTGAATTTTGGATTATGAATTTTGAGATTGTTGAAATTTGGTATAGGTGTGTATGAATTTCTTAGGGTGTTATTTTATGAAATCTGCTTGTAATTTGATTTAGGTTAAGATAAAATTTTTAATAATTATTATGGGTGGCACATCTTGCAGTTATGGTGTGCCGAAATCTTTTAAAAACTAGTTTTTGTAGGTTTAGATTTTTAGATAATAAGAAAAATAAGTCATTATGCTGCCGAAATTTTATTAGAACCTGTAATTTTAAGAATTTCATTAATAAGATTTAATTATATTAATAGAAAGTAATTAAAAATTAATTATAAACATTACAACTTAAAAAAATGATAAGAAAAATTTGTATTAATTTAGTCTAAAAAATTAATAAATAAAGTGATATATTTAAATGGATAATAAAAATAATGAGTGTAATAATAATAGGATAAATTATTCATAAAAATTGATAAAATTTTATAAAGTTGAAACATGAACTATAAAACTTTCTTGGTGAACGTGACTATATAGTCACAAAAAAACGTGAACTATGAAACATGAAATATGATTGGATGTGTTATTGTTTTTATAGTAATATGTCAATGGACAAGAGTTTGATACATCTGAGAAACTAGTTGTCTGATCAATATTAGGAAGGGATATATGCTTTTATCAACATTGCCAAAGACTATGTTGATGAAAGTGGTTGTACAAATTGTCCTTGTCAGAGATGTTTAAAGCATAAGAGTTTTTCAATAGAAACAAGTAGAGCACATATACACCACTATGGTTTCAATACTTTATATACGACGTAGATTTACCATGGTGAAGGAGATTTAGATGATGTTAATACCAATGCAATGAATGAATCAGTTGACGAGATGGTTGCAGTTATACATGATGTTGTTAGAAATAACTCCGATCATGATATGACTGGCGAAGTACAAGCTAAGGTGTTAGGTGATGCGCATCACGATGAATTTAAAGAGTTGTTATCCGAGCTCGAATCAACATTGTATCCAGGGTGTACTAAGTATTCGTCATTGAACTTTTTGGTGAAACTGATTCATTTAAAGGTGCTCTACAAATGGCCTAATAAGTGTATAAATTATGTTTTAAAGCTATTGAAAGACGCATTTCTTAAAGGGATTAAACTTCCAGATTCTTATTACGAGGCAAAGACGAAATTAGATAAACTCGGTGTGGGCTACAAAATAAAAGGTAAAACAGTACCACAAAAAGTATCTTTGTTAAGGACTTGTGGTATGAGAATGAACCTTTCATTTTAGCTTCCTATGCGGAACAGGTTTTTTACATTGATGATTTATTTAAGGGTCCGAATTGGAAAGTAGTGGAACATTTTGGGCATAGACATATATGAGATTTTTCAGAAGAGGACGTCGACAAGGTCACGATAGTTCAAGACACTGAATCACAAAATGTTGAGTTAGTAGTTGAACTATCTCAACTGGACAACTTAACATTTGATCGGCCTGATGTCAAAGCAAATACTATCATGTTTGATGTCGACACATACTTGCACGACAAGTCGCCCATTGAAGATGACTTTATTGACAACGGTGATGATTAAACTGTATTTGACTATATTGAAGATGAGCTCGTCGAGTCTAAAGATGATGACGTTGTAGAAAGTGCTGATGATGTTGAAGACATTAATAGTGACGACAAATAGAAATAAAATAGTTAATTTATATTTATGAATTCTTTTATATATTTGTTAAGAAATTGCGTAAGAAATAAAGTAGCTAATAAAGTTCTATTTTTTTATACGACATAGAGTCACGATGTCCGGCCCAATAGCTACATGCTCCGACTCTGCAGGAGGATCACAGTCTCCACCCTATCCGATGAGACTCTGAACATATTGTCAGTTAGGTATTATATGCTATTACACATGAATGTTATTTTTTATTCCTCGAACTCTATATAATCAAATTTCGTTATTTTTTTTTTTATAGTTCCAGAGATGACACCTCAACGTCGATCTGGTCGAGGGGTAGCTCTAGGTCAAGATATAATGGAGAAAGTACAATGAGATGGAAAGCTTTTAGTCTTGTTTGACAAGGTCGGTACGTGGAAGGCGATTGGCGAAAACGCCTCATATTTTGACAGTGCTTTCGGCTTGCACACAAGGGATATCTGTGACCCACATTACAATGTCTGGAAGGACGTACCTGAGGAGCACAAAAGAAGGATTCAAAATTACATACTGGTATTTATTTGAAACAAAATTTGTTCTAAAAATTTATTTAAATACAATATATAAAATTTATTTGTTGACTTTTTAATGTGTTGCATGATTGGTTTAACATCGACTACAACCGTGACAATGGCGTCATTAGAGATGCAGTCGATCGTGAAGTCAGTAAATGTTACAAGGACTGGAAGACTACCTTGCATAGACACTTTCAGAAGATGAGAGGGGCAGAAAAGGAGGATTTTGTTAGGCAAAATCCTCCTAAAAACTTGAGGAGAAAATAGCAATGGGGACCTTGTTGTGATCATTTTATGTCCCCTGCTTTTTAGGTTCCATTTCATTATGTCTTCTTATTTTTGATTAATTTATTTAATTATTAAGTATGTTACTAATTCATCTATAATCATTATTAGAAAAAATCTACTACAAATCAATAGAACCATGGCAGTCAGAAGTGGTCTAGCTTGCATGGTAGAAAGTCATACTCCTAGCATCATTTCAATAAGGTAATACTAATTTGCATACTTGTTAAGTTTTGGTCACTTTGGCTTAATAATTATTCTAACACGTTCAACTTGATTAGGTAAATCCCGAGACCCAGCAGCCAAGATCATTAATTGATAATTTGGGTGACATGCACCGTCATGGGCAGAGTTTTGTCAATATGGATGCTGAACAAGCATTTGTAAGTAATTTTAAATTTATTTCTTTTTTCATATTTAACATAACATATTATACTATTTTTATTAATTTTTATTTCATTTACCTTTGTAGGTTCAATTGAAGGGGGAAAGAACCACGCAGATGACACAGTCTGCTAGCGAAGGTTCATCTGCCACGGTGGTTGATAAGGAGAAGATTATGTCCCAAGTCTTGGGCAAGCTCAGAGGACACACTAAGGGAGTGGGACCGATACTACCACGGAGGAATCGTTCAAGTGCTTCCACCTCATCATCTGGTTCGCAATCGAACGGGTCGTCTTTCATTAATTTGCCCCAGTATGTCCAAAACTGGCTGAACAACATCTACATCGAGCAATGCAACATGTTCGACAACCAACATATCATGATGGAAGCCATGCACTAGATGAATCCCAACATCAACTTCTTGCCACTTAACCATCCCGAACCGTTGGTTCCTCCGCCGCCTAAGCTAAATGAAGAAGACGAGGACGAAGACGAAGATGATGCAATTTTAGAGGATTAAAATATCTGCTTTTGTTTTTTTTATTATCAACACTTTTTATTATTTCTTGATTAATTTACTTTTTAAGACTGATCTTATTATTGTATTGACTATTTTACATCAATCTTTTATTAATAAATATCAATTTTATTGTTTTATTTTATTATTAAATTTTCTTCTAATTTATATATTTAATAATTAATATTATTAGTAAAGTACGGCAAAAAAAGAAAAAAAAATATTTGCGACAACATATCTAAATTGTCGTCGCAAATAGTGTACATTACTAGCGACGACACTTTGAAGTCTATGGTAGCAAAAGGTTTTAAATGCTTTTGCGACAACACGTAGTCGTCATAAATAAGTTAGGACACATCTTCATCAACGACATATTCGACGAAGCATTTGTGACGACTTATTCGTGACGATTGTCGTTGCTAATATTAGCAACGACATTTTAAAACTTTGTCATCGTAAATATATTATTTGCGTCAGGTTTTTTGCGACGACTTGTCGTTGAAAATACAATATTTGCGACGACAGTCCGTCGTCGCAAATAAGCTTTTTTGTTGTAATGAATTAAAAATTTGAATCCGCGAACTAAACGGACCCTTAGTTTTTCCTTTTTTTTGGGTCTTGTTTAGTATGATAAGAGAAAAGAAAATGAGTGTTCAATTAAATTAGCATCTTACTAATTTCTTTAACATTATTTTAGTATTAAAATGAAGATAAAAAGATAATATAAATATTTATGCATGACAAGGCAAATTTTCCATCTAAAAATCTCTCTATGTTTAAAGGATAAAAAAGTGTGGGACTCATGTGTTCTTTTTTTCATCTAACTTTTCCTCCTACCAAACAACCAATAATTCTATTTTCTCTTCAAAAATCCCTCTATTTTTTTCTTCTCCCACTTTTCACCTCTACTTTTTCTTAGATTTACCCTCAATTTTAAAATGTGTTAGTTTTTGAACGAAGCTGCATAATTGTTACTCATTTTAAGTTTAGGTGCAATATTTTATGGATAATAAATGCATTTTACTCCAAATAAATTAGTTAGACGCTAAATTTTATATTTATTTTCTCCTTAAAGTAGTTACTTAAAAATAAAAAAATGTAAGAGAAAAAAGTAGAGAACGGATTCGAATTCAATTGGGATAGTTAAGAGTTTAAAACAATTGACAAATTTGACCTCCTTATATGTATTGCATATGCTAGTATGCCTAAAAAATAAGGTTTTAAAGTTCATGGAGATGAAGTTGAAGACATATTATGCATGGGGAGAGCATGTTAACATAAATAACATAGTTTAAAGGGAAGTGAATAAATAAAATTTCTTTTTTGTTTTGTTTTTCTTTTTTTAAAAAATTCCTCAAAACAAAACGGCTGTTAACTAAAACAGTTTATAACAATAAATAATAAAATAAAGGATAAATCCCCTTGTATTAAACGAGAGAATCAATTTGAAAACGGGACCCAGACGACGTTAAGAATAAAAACCAGTAAACCATAGTCCCCAAATTAAAAAAAAAAAAAAAAAAAAGAAAAAAAAAGAGGCTAAACCCACCGTCTTCGGCTCTTGGTTTTGCTGATCAACTTGCATCTTGTGGGGCCCATCATAGACCGAGTACTCCTCCGTACGGGATCATCCTTAAATAATACACTTACACAATAATACGTTTATGCATATATTTATTTTCTCTTATTAATTTTACGGCTAGAAGACAAGTTTCTCATGCCCACAAAATAATTTTGTAATCTTTAGCTCGGACCCATTTAAAATTTGGGCAAATTAGTTAAACTAAAGTTCCACACACACACCCGTACGCCGTACGATCAATTATTTTCTGGTTTTTATCCCTAAATTGGATGGTGTATATTTAAACAAGAGAGTGTACTTATCCCCTTTGGATTTTGTTTGTGTTTATTGTTTTTGGAGGAAATAAGAAAAATGATTCAGATCTGAACATTGCACTTGCAGTGTAAAGGGCTATGTTAGTTTTGAACAATGAATGGGTAAAGAGAAACAATGGGGGAAACCCCACTTGGAGGGAGAAATGTCAATGTTGGTTGGAAATTATGGAGGTTGGATGGTTTTTCTTTGTTCTATATTTTTTTTTTTATTTTCTTAGCCATTTTTTCTTTCTCTTGCATGCATGTTTAGTTTTGTTTTTCTTTTTTGTGGACAAAATTTTTTAATTTTTCAGAGATACTAAGGTTGAATTGAACCTAGCCAATAAGACAAACCAGAGTTGGGAAAGGCGAATCAGATCATGCCAGGTAAGATTCAAAAGGGAAAGGGGGGAATTTCTTGTTGGATGAGCCTTTGTCTTCAATTCAATGCCTATCCAATATATCCATCCCTCTCCCTCTCCTCCTTATTACACTTTAGCCCCACAATCCATCCCAGTGGGAAGTAGTAGCAGTAGTATAGTAAACCTTTTTCTCTCCTCTCTCCTCTTTGGCTCTCTCTCTCTCTCTCTCTCTCTTCCCAAGTGCTAATGTTTATCTAGATTCTAATTGGTGTAATAAAAGCAACAGCAAATAATAGAGCAGATTTTGATGAAACAGGCAGGATCAGATAAGATTTATATTTAAGGAAATTGAAAAAAGAGAATATATAAATAAGTAAAAAAAAATATGTGTAGATATAGAAAGCCTAGGAAGAGAGAGAGCTGGGGCCAATGACCATGCCTAGGGTCAGCAGCAGCAGCAAAGTTTCAGGGGGGATGAACTTAACTAAAACACGGTCCACAATCATGTGAACCCCATCAACTTGCCTATGTGGGTCCCACTCCACATACACAGCCCACAACCCACACATACTATGACCCTGATACTCCCACTCTTCTCTTTTTTTTTTTTTTTTTTTTTTTTTTTTTTTTTTTTTTTATAAAAAACTTCCCCCTATTTTCCTACTCTTAGGGCCTATTTTCTCTCTCTTTCTCTCTCCTCATGAGTCATGAATCTTCCTAGTTCCTTACCATTCCTCTCCTCCTGGGTTGACCCACCACACCCACATCCCCATATCTCCAACACCTTAATTTTATTTATTTCTTTTTCTTTAAATAACCAATACGTACATACATAACGTACATACATTTTTAGAGACTCTTGACCTCCTATATATATTCGCCCTTCAAACTATCCCAAATTCACAATACCTAAAGCTAAACCACAATACCACCACCAACAACGACAACAACAAAAACCTCTTCTTCTTCTTCTTCTTCTTTCCATATTTCCATTACTTCTTTTTAGTCAAAACTCAGAGGCACAACTCGTTATCTTTCTCTCTCTAAACATGGACGGAAACTCATCCACAGACGAGAGCACAACCACCGAATCCTTCACTCTATCCGCCTCTCCCGCCGCCACTCCGACGCCGTTCAAGTCCCCTCCAGCGGCGGAGAGCACTCTCTGCCGCGTCGGGAGCGGCGCGAGCAGCGTCGTCGTCGACTCGGAGATGATCACCAACGCCATCAACGGCGGCGCAGACGCCGAATCCGGCCGTAAACTCCCTTCCTCCAAGTACAAGGGCGTGGTCCCACAGCCGAACGGGCGGTGGGGGGCCCAGATTTACGAGAAGCACCAGCGCGTGTGGCTCGGCACCTTCAACGAGGAGGACGAGGCCGCCAGGGCCTACGACGTAGCCGCCCAGCGCTTCCGCGGCCGCGACGCCGTCACCAACTTCAAGCCTCTCTCGGAAACCACCGAAGAAGATGAAATCGAATCCGTCTTTCTCAACTCCCATTCCAAGGCCGAGATCGTCGACATGCTCAGGAAACACACTTACAACGACGAGTTGGAGCAAAGCAAGAGAAACAGCTTCGGAATCGACGGGAATGGGAATCGAAAACCGTCCCGGACCGGGCTGCTATTCGGTTCGGATTTAACCGCTTCGATGGCGCGTGAGCAGCTCTTCGAGAAGGCGGTTACGCCGAGCGACGTCGGGAAGCTGAACCGGCTGGTGATCCCGAAGCAGCACGCGGAGAAGCACTTCCCCTTGCAGAGCGCCAACACCTGCAAGGGCGTTTTGTTGAATTTCGAGGATGTCGGAGGGAAGGTCTGGCGATTTCGATACTCGTACTGGAATAGTAGCCAGAGCTATGTGTTGACAAAGGGTTGGAGCCGGTTCGTTAAGGAGAAGAGCTTGAAAGCCGGTGACATTGTCAGCTTCCAGCGCTCAACCGGACCGGATAAGCAGCTTTACATTGATTGGAAGGCTAGGGATGTTGATAGCGGGTCAGCGGGCGGGGCGGTCGGACCGGTTCAGATGGTTAGGCTTTTTGGGGTCAACATTTTTAAATTACCTGGGAGTGAGATGGTGGAAGGGATTGGGATTGGGATTGGTGGGGGTTGCAATGGGAAGAGAACAAGGGACATGGAATTGTTGGAATTAGAGTGTAGTAAGAAGCCGAGGATAATAGGAGCCTTGTAATATTGAAACTCAAACAACTTTTGTTTTTTTGTTTTTTTTGTTTTGTTTTTGGGTCTATTTTTGTAATTTTCGGCGTTTTGTGAATGGGGGAAAATAGGAGATAGGAGTTGGGGGGAAAGGGCATGGTGTAGTTGCAAGTTGGCTAAAGGTGAATTGTATATTATGTGACAAAAGGAAACAAAACAAAACAAGAAAAAAAAAAAGGGAAAAAACTGAAAATATTAACTTCAACAGTGTTTATTTTTTCTTTTTAATTTTTATAAAGATTGTTCAGAAAGGATAACTGTCAATTTGTTTCTGTTGGTGTCGTTTTTAGAGCTCTTCTATGTTGGTGCATTGCAATAGTTATATGGTATAATCTTGCGTGCAATTGGGAAGGCTTTTGTAGCTTTTCTGCTTTTGTGGGTGTTGTTGCTTTCCCCAAAAATCTCTCTATGTTGACAAACTATGCTGCACATGAGTGAGTTGGAAAGAGAAAGTAGAGAGAGAGAGAGACTAATGGAAGGAAGGAGGGTATGTGGTTCCTCATTGGGTTAGACTTTGTCCAATTATAAGAAAGAGTTTGTTTTTATTAGTACTTTCGTTACGTATTCGTTGTTTCTTTCACTTTTGGCCTACCTTAAAGCACGTAGTACTCTCTTTATTATAATACAATTATTCTATCCAATTCAACCACGGGTTTTGGTTGATGCAGTGGGTATAGCCTATAGATGATGATCTTGAATTTTTTTAATATTAGAGTGGATCTCTTAGCTGATTTATGCTAATTTATCAATAAATCTCGCAAGATAACTCTAACAACAAGTTGATAAGGGAATATTCAAGAATAATTTATTTCTTTCTTTTCAAATATTATGTATTTATATTATATTGTTTTTCTAAATGTCTCTGAACGTGATTTAATTTGCTATGTATATGTATGTATATTATTAGTTATATGTTTATTTCACGTGTATTGTGAAGCGCACAACTGTAAGGCATGACTAATGCTTTTCGATCGAGCTCGATGTATCATCATCGATACCGAACGGAATAAGTTCGAATAAGGCATACATATTTGCCGAAGTTTCTAGATCGCATGGCGAATAATTCTCTTCTTTCAACTATACATCGTTTAAGATTGATTGTTTCATTTATTGTGTGCCCTCAAAAAGTTATCGTTCAATGAATAATTGGCAGAATACAGAGTACTAATGAAAAAGTACTGTTTGAGAAAATCTACAATATTGTAGATTCTCATTTCTCATGAAATGAGTTCTTTCTTGATTTTGGTCATTGTCGAATAAATAGTTCGAGTATTACTTATTATCTTTCAAACATCCGAATCTCACTATATATAGCTCGCTATCAAAACCACATAAATAAATGCATGTAACAGATAAATATATAAAAGGAAATTTTCAAATATTTCTGAGGCTAATTATAATAGAAAAGATGATCATAAGTTATTTACACAATATTAACGTCTCAACTAATTTTATATATTTAATTCATAATCCTTTTCAAAACATAAATTCTTTGAATAATTAAACATAAATCACACCTACATGATTTTGTTTTTCTTTACTTACAGTTCCAAGACATAAAACTTGCTTATTGATTGTAGATAGTTATAAACAGAATATAAGAGCAGCGATCTCTTTAAAACGGACTGACATAAAGAGTTCAAAATCTTAGAATAATTCACATAATTATCTATTTATTTTCATCCAGCCAACATATAAATGTATGATCAGTTCTCTCTTTCATTTAGTAAAAACTTTACCAATAGAGATGCATTAACCATTTTTTATTATTTTAAAGTTTATAATTGACAATATATATATATATATATATTTTTCCATATATGCATACGCACACACCCGAATGACTAATTAATTTAGCAAAATTTCATATTCGTAAAAATGTCATCCAAAACTCAGTTTTAGTCATACAACCCAATCAAAAGAAAATTCACCTCACGTTGAAACTAAACATTACTAAACATTAATTTCCTCTTATCTGCAACGCAGCTATATATGACTTGTTGGTGTTCCTACATTAATATTCGAAATAATTGGTAACACAGAAAACTGCTGTTGACATTACTCACTGAGTCGACCAAAACTCTGTGTATATGGTCAAAGTAAGCTTATACAATCAATGAAAATAATAACGTATTGCATAAAAATCTCATAACTCACATAATGTTGTTGACCTTTTATTATTATTATTATTATTTTGTTCTAGATTCCTTCTTTGACGAATTCAAACTACAAAAGAAACAATAATTAACATGTTAGCGAAGAAAATTATATCCAAATCCGTACATCCGAAGAATTTTTAAGCCTTTATATATATATATATGTATGTATCTATAATTGCTTAGCAAAAAATGATGTGTATTATAATTGGTATTAATGTTTTCTCGAAGTAATTTACACGTAACTTCCACAGACCAAATTAGGAAATACTTGCTAGCTAGACAGTTACGGGTCTATAATATAAATAATTATGTCGATGCAAATAACAAAATTTCTTTCGTTAATTATCAGTTCACTTGGATATACTTTGCTACGTAAGATTTTGTTGATAGAACAAAAATATGTTCAATTTTGATCACAATAAATTAAATACATGAAAAATGTGCCACAGTGTGGGAAACCAACAAATTATAATTAACTGGACTATTTGAAGCAAATGATATCATCCATGAGATCAAGATATATTGATTATGTTTTTTTTTTTCTTTTTTTTTTTTTCAAAAGGTTCAGAGTTATGTGAGGCCTAAAAAAAATCAAAGAGCTTGATCAATAGGGAAGTGACATCTTGAAAATTTCTGAGTTCAGTTTTTTCATTTTGTTTTATTTTGGTTTGTTTTTTTCTTTACAGTTTGCCGACGTACGACCCGAGAAACAAATTAAGTAAGGTATACATCTTTTGTGGGAAAATTTTGTCCAAGCTACTTTAGGATGTCTTTTTATTTTTTATTTTCCTTTATATTTTGTTTTGGAAGGAATGAAAATGTCGTGTGTATATATATACATATAGATATAGGTTTGTTGGACTTTTCTGAGAGAGTTGTATGTTGTTTTCTATATAAGAATATGAGGAGGGTTATGAGACATATTATTGATGGTCCATACCAGACTGGAACTTTTAACGCGTTTTCTTTGAAACCCGCTTAGTTTCGCTTAGCTGCCTTTGAGATGGACCTGCCTTGCTGTGTCCTTTGCCGTGGTCAACGTCGGTTGCCACCAATAACCCCATGCCATTCTATAATAACTTAACCCAAGGAAAAAAAAATATTGAGAGAAAAAAACAAAAGAAATAAAAACGGCATATTATTATATATACTAAAAGAGACCCAAGATTCACTATTCACACACTCACATTATACTGTTCTTAAAATTATGTTTATGTCCTTTGTCATTTGAGCATAAATTGTTAATTTTACCCTTTTTTCTGCACTGTGTATGGACTTTTGCATCTTTTGATCTAAGATTGCCATGTGCCAACGCCTGGCTGACCGAAAGAAAAAGTGGCGGGGCCACCACTGAATGAGCTTCTTTTGCGTGTGTTTTTTACGCGCGAATCACAGCCGACAAAATTTTTGATCGGACGATTTCAAATCATTTCCGATTTATTTTTTAAATTTTTATTATTTATTATAGTTATTTACTATTTTCAATTGATTTGAACTTCAATTTTATCCATTTTACCAGCGTTTTGTGCTAATTTTTTTATATTACTTAAATAAAAATACCATGAATAATATAATAAAATTAAATAAAAATCCGTATACGAAAGGAAAGGAAATGTACACTGTTCACACACTCACAATTTACTATTCATTGTGCAGTGACATTTCCAAAATTCCGCTTCTGTCCCTTGTCATTTGAGTGTGAATTGTCAATTTTACCCTTTTTTTCCTTCTCTTTTCCCTTCCATGTGCATGGGCTTTTGCTACCTTCATTCTAAGATTGCCACGTGTCGACGTCTGGCTGGCCGAAGAAAAAAGTGACGGGGCCCACCACTGCGAAGCTGCCCTCTTCCTCCCGCTGAACGCACTTCTCTTACATGTGCTTTTCATGTGCGAATCACAGCCGTCGAAATTTTTAATCGGACAATTTCAAACCATTTCCGGTTTATTTTTAAAATTTGTATTCTTTATTATAGTTATTTACTATTTTGAATTGATTTGAAGTTCAATTTTGTCCGTTTTACCACCGTTTTGTGCCAAATTTTTTATATTATAAAAATTTATATACTATAAAAATTTGTAACTTTTTATATAATACAACAGTATTTTTTGCAGCAACGCGTGAACTTTTAACTAATTATATAGATTAATGTTGTCAATAAAACACATGTCAAGTTTTGAGATTATATATAGAAATTGAAGAAAATATGTATACGTAAGTCACTCTTTTAGCCTTTCATAATTCTTGTAACTTTTAGTTCAACGATTATGTAAATTAACATGTGTTTTGTTATTCATTCCTGTACTTATGGGCCAATTATTGCAGAAATAGTATATTTTTCGGCTATATATGGCATTTTTCTTGAGACACATGATGAGACGGTTAGCAATAATATAGATAATACAAAGAAGAATAATATATGTAATAACTTTTTACAAGAACAAAATATATAAATTCAATCTTTTAATCAAACTTGGAAAAACGTATTGGTAAGGATGTCGATGCACGTGAATTACGCTTTTCTTAAAATAGATTCGTCCTCTCCGGCGAGTGCTTGAGGTAACGTTAGACATTCGTTTCTCAGGATACAACGACAACGACGGTAGCTCGAAGCACTATCGGAACCGTCCGGCGAACTAGAACTCGGATCTTCTCTCTATCACCAAAATCGAACTACAAAAATGGAAAACGCACAAAGAACTCCAAAAACAAGAGAGGAACTAAGAGAGAGGAGAAGAAGAGTGAACGAGTGAGTTTTCCTTCATGTGTTACGAGCCTTATACAGGCTCTTGAGAAAGGAGTTTCGAGACAAGGAATTGTGGGACTTAATCACACATTATGGTCCAATCTTTATGGTGCAAAACTGTGCTCCTTACTCTGAGATGAACCCGGCCACAAACCATAGCTAGGTTTGGATTTTAAGAAGAAAAACTGAAGCCATTAAGCTGGCCATTATCTCACAATTAAGCTCGGCCATTAAACTAGCCGTTAAGCCTCTTTAATCACCATTGTGCAAGCCAATCGGTTTTGGCTGAATGTGAAAGGGCTTGGACCGAATCAAAAAATAAAAATTGTAATTATGTAAATTAACATGTGTTTTGTTATTCATTCCTGTACTTATGGGCCAATTATTGCAAAAATAGTATATTTTTCGGCTATATATGGCATTTTTCTTGAGACACATGATGATGAGACTGTTAGCAATAATATAGATAATACAAAGAAGAATAATATATATAATAACTTTTTACAAGAACAAAATATATAAATTCAATCTTTTAATCAAACTTGGAAAAACGTATTGGTAAGGATGTCGATGCACGTCAATTTCGCTTTTCTTAAAATAGATTCGTCCTCTCCGGTGAGTGCTTGAGGTAACGTTAGACATCCGTTTCTCAGGATACAACGACAACGACGGTAGCTCGAAGCACTATCGGAACCGTCCGGCGAACTAGAACTCAGATCTTCTCTCTATCACCAAAATCGAACTACAAAAATGGAAAACGCACAAAGAACTCCAAAAACAGGAGAGGAACTAAGAGAGAGGAGAAGAAGAGTGAACGAGTGAGTCTTCCTTCATGTGTTACGAGCCTTATACATGCTCTTGAGAAAAGGGGTTTCGAGACAAGGAATTGTGGGACTTAATCACACATTATGGTCCAATCTTTATGGTGCAAAACCGTGCTCCTTACTCTGAGATGAACCCGGCCACAAACCATAGCTAGGTTTGGATTTTAAGAAGAAAAACTGAAGCCATTAAGCTGGCCATTATCTCACAATTAAGCTCGGCCATTAAACTAGCCGTTAAGCCTCTTTAATCACCATTGTGCAAGCCAATCGGTTTTGGCTGAATGTGAAAGGGCTTGGACCGAATCAAAAAATAAAAATTGCAAAACAAAGCCCGTATGAAGTGAGTTTTTTAGTCCGGCACTCATGTCTATAGGTCGCGGGCGCACACATTGGGCCCCTAACCCGCCGAGACCGTAATTCGCACCCTTCCTTGTGTGTTAGAGAGCCTTTCTGGTATACATGCTTACCTAAGTTTCAAAGTGCAATCACTTATAAACACCACAAAGGCTTCATTCCTAGCCAATGTGGGATTTTTACAATTTCCAACTACCTTAACTATTCTGAGTGACATACTTAGAGCATCAATTTCTCATTCACCCAATATCCATTTTGAGTGTATGAATATTCGATTTCGATCTCCTTACGACGGAGAACGTAAATCTATCGAGACTTGTCCTAAAACCTATTAGGTCCCATTCTAATATAGATCTCAAAAGGAGCTTTTAATATGGCTTAACAAGCCATTTTTCAACAGAGACCATGTTTATTATTAAAAGAAGTGATGCTTACGGAAAAACAAATGGGATTAAAAACTAAAATGCATATAGATTGTATAATTAATATACAGTCTTTTGTTTTGAAATAACAAATCATTAGTTTAAGGGAAATTTTTAAAAATGCCATTAAAATAATATAACATATTTTATTTATACTATCAATCTTATATTTGTCATGAGATGAAATCATTTTGATATCCTCTATTACAACAAAATAACTTATCGGTATCCTATATTTTTAATAATATTAAAACAATACCTTCACCTTTGAAGAAATGTTTTTTTTAGTATCATAAAGTTGATTTTTAGACACAAAAATGTCCATTTTACCACTCTGATTTATGAAGAACAAATTGATAATTTAAAAAAATTAAGAACATAATTTAAACATTTACAAATTAAAAATAAGTTAGAATATTTTTAGAAAAAACTTTAAAGTTATTATTTTCTATTTAATTAGTGAAAATTGGTAGTTTAGACATTATATGTCCTAAAAATCAATCTCATCATACTTAAAGAACGTTTTTTTTTTTTTAATGAATGTACCATTTTTATATTATTGAAAGCACAAGTTATTAATGAGATATTTTGTTATAATAGAGGATATCAAAATAATTTTATCTCATTTATCATTTATGCCGTTAATATGTTGGTAAGAAATATTTCATATTCTAGTAGAATACTTTTTTTTGATAGGATATTTTTCATATTTTATCAATATATTTCTCAGTAAAATAAATAATAAAATGAGCCTGTTTGGTTTATGGATTAGAACCATTTTTAATTTATGTGTATTTTTTGTGAGAGAAAATACTGTAACGAATTATGAATCATGATTCAAATCAGAGAATGAATCCTCTAACCAAACGGGCTCTATATTTTCTCTTACTTGAAGCGTTTAGAGAAGACAAAAAACCGCAAACCAGATTGGACAGAGTTGATTCTTCCTTTAGCTTTTTGCCAAAAAATTAAATAGTGTTAAAATAGAGCCAAATTAGGAATTGCAAGACGCACCCCTTATACGGGTCCACAGTGCCAAGTGGGTACGTGCATCACTGCTTTTATAGTTTTTGAGGTAAAAACTGAAAAAGACCCTTCCTTTTTGGCACTAGTTTTATGTGGTTGAAAAACATTTGCTCTTCATATAGAGATAAGTAATGGAAGCATTAGTAATATGTCAATAGAACAGAAGTTACTGCACTATAGCAACATATATACCGTGCTATACGTTCAAATACCATTGGATTCAAATTATTTCAAGAGCGGTAAATGTTCAAATACCAATCTTCTAGAAGTGGTATTCCTTTAATTCACCCGTATTAGAAGGAACCGTGATGTAAAGATCTTCTACCAAAATAAAGAGAATATAGTAAATAGTAGATTTATGAAATTAAATTAAATAAATAATAAATTTTAAAACTATTTAAAGTAAATAATAATTTATCGTGTAAATATTTCATTTACGATTATTAAAAAAATTCTTTTACATGTAAATTTTCTTTTTAAACTTGGTAAAAAGATTTTTTCTTCATAAATAAAATTTTTTATTAAGTAAATTATGTTTTACCAGCCATAAATGAAAAAATTTACACAATAAATTACTATTTATTTTAAATAATTTTAAAATCTTCTATTTACTTAATTTAATTTTAAAAATAGGCTGTTTACTGCGATTTTTCCTAAATAATTTCTTCTTGAAAAGAAAAACCCCAAATGTAGCCCAAAAACAAACTTTGGGCTTTTCCAACTTAATACATTGTAGGGAA
>NW_010359796.1:759044-826435 GCF_000414095.1 Morus notabilis
ATCTAATTAGCGTGAATCAGAGGTATACTTCTTTTAGAGAATACTATTTTTGTGAAAGTTTTGAATCCTAATACATCCATAAAAATGTATGAATAACTTCCATTAATCTCTCTCTCCTCAATCGCAGATATCTCAATCTCAATCTTTTATAGTACAAATAATGTCATGGGTCTCAACTTTCTTATTTTGATACAATGGGAACTGAATCCATGAAAACATATGTCATAGTTTTGAGTTACAAAGTTACATCTAAGCAAACCATTGTATCTTATTTTTCTAGAAAAATTAGTTTTAGTGTTTGTATTTGAACTTTATAATGATATCTGTTTTGATTCCATAATTATTTGGTCAACCAATGAGTGACTTCTGGTAACCGGCGCCGGCAGATGATTGGTAGTTATTGTGGAATTACTCTGACACCAGCTTTGAGGACAAACTCTGACAGATGACCTTTAGTCATCGAATAAGTGACTGGAAAACATAAATGACTTTTCCTTATCCAAAAAGATAACGGGTAATCTTGATAAGTACCCTTTAAAAATACATGAATCAAAATTTTTACTTTTTATTCTTGATTAATAACTTTTTTAGTTAAATAATTATATTAATAAAAGAGTATTTATTAAAAATAAATAATAAATGTCTAGACTCGCAACTAGAGTAAATTCTCTATTTTTCAAAGATTTATAAATTTGATCTTTCCAATTAGACCCAGCCCAGCGAGCCCACTTTTCTTTCTTGGCCCTGTTCTTCTTTCATTGGTTCCCAGTTTCCAGCTTCGAACACAACCCAAAACTTATCTTTCTTCCTCGTTATCTAGTATCCTCTTTCCTTTCCAGTTTCTCCAATTTCCAATATTTACTAGGAGTGAAGCAGAGTCTACACTCACAGGGGGAATGTGGTTCAGTGCTGCTCTGCCCCATGCGGTTTCTCTGCAACTCTTCTCCAGCTTCCATGGCGAACTCTCTCTAACCTCCGCAAAATCAACTCCGTTTCTTGGAGTCCCCTTCTTCTCCGCCGCCACCTCCGAACCATCGCTCCGCAGTTGCCGCCGTTCTTTCTCGCCCAAACGACTCGTCGTTTGGTCGAAGAGATTCTCGAGATTGGAGGAGGCCATGAGAATCACCAGGTACGCAAAGCCTCAATTTTGAGCTCACTATTCATGTCGCTTCGTTTGCATTCCTTCACTGATAATCGTGTAATTCGTTGGCAGAGAACGAGAGCTTCTGAAGACGAGAAAGGTGAGGCGGCCGCCGCCGCTAAGGCGCGGGAGAGTGTCGCCGCCTCTGCCGGTGCCGGACCACATTCTGAAGCCTCCGTACGTCGGCTCGTCCGTGTTGCCGGAGATTTCGAGCGAGCATCAAATTCACGACGAGGAAGGCATTGCTCGCATAAGAGCCGCCGGCGAGCTCGCCGCTAGGGTTTTGGAGTATGCGGGGACTTTGGTCAGGGTAAAGCTTTCTGAGGTTCTGTTTATTTTCTTAATGGCTTGAAGCTGATGCATAACAATTAGCAATGCCATATTTGCACCTTTAGCTTTTTTTTTTTTTTTTTTTTTTCAATGATCGTGGCCGGATTGCATTAAAATCAGGTTCATAGTGTTGGTTATCTATAACTATGCCTAAGTTTCGCAGTTATGAAATTGCAAGCAAAAGCCCAATCAAGAACTTTGTATGTCATATTTGGATTTGAGAATTTGTCGCTTTACTTTCCAGGATTGGCAAGTTACCCTTTAAATTATCTCCTGAATTTGAACAAGTGTTGAAGAGTACCCTGAATAGAAGAGACCGTTAAAATTTAGATGGAAACGCCCACACGTTACATGTTTGAAGCAAGAAATTGAAATTTCTGATGACAATTGAAGCATGTCATGTCACATGCATAATGGCATTTTTTTTAAATATTTAACATCATTCATCGATTTGAGAGCACTTTGTAATATTTTATTACATTCAAGGATAATTTGTCACATTAAAAGTTTGAGAGGCAACTGTCCGATAGAGTCAAAATTGAGGGACAAAAGGGCCAAACCTTTGATTTTGGTCCTTTATCTTGGGAAAAATTTTGAGAAATGAAACAATGTTTTGAATTTTCTAGTGTTGCATTTAGTTCAGTTGTTAGTTTTGGTGGAAGTTATTTTCCGTTCTTGCAATAAATATGCTTTTACTTGATATCATGTGCGAATCCCTTTATGTTCTGTCATAAGGGCAGTGACATGAAAACATGAAAATTTCAATTAGAATTGCATTGATTTTTTAACCATGTTATCAGCCATCAGTAACAACAAATGAAATTGACAAAGCAGTGCACCAAATGATCATCGATGCCGGTGCTTATCCTTCACCTCTTGGTTATGGGGGATTTCCCAAGAGTGTTTGTACATCTATTAATGAGTGCATGTGCCATGGAATACCTGATTCTCGGCAGTTGCAGGTTTTATTCCTTTCATTTGCTGCTGGTTCTTGCTTGATACAATAAATCTTTTCTCACTACCGATGCATGGTTCTGCAGAATGGAGATATTATAAATATTGACGTCACAGTTTACTTAAATGTAAGCTTCTTATTTCCATTATAGGCCTTATGCTTATTGTTTGTTCTTGTCATTCGTCATCAATCATATCCCTTTTCACTCCCGTAGTTTAAATTCTTTTAACTATAATGAAGATCAAAGGCCAATGTTGACTAAGTGATAAACATGAGTGGCAATTGTAGATCAACATATGGACACATTTATCTTTGAATTTTCTTGCAAATGATGAGATGTATTTGAATCTGTTGTTAATGCTATTATACTTTTTAAACAAGAAATATTTTCTTCATAACGAGGCTTTTTTCTGGTTTTCTGTTTGATTGATTAGGGATATCATGGAGATACATCAAAGACATTTCTATGTGGGGATGTCAGTGATTCAGTTAAACGCCTAGTTAAGGTGAATTCTACTTTATCTTCAAGTTTCCTCTTCTCCAGTTTGTACTCTTAGTTTGGCAATTATAAACTTTAAATATTCCAAACCCATGAAGGTCGGATTTCTATTTCATTCACGTGCATATAGACTATGTATCATTTTTAGGATATACGTTGAGCTACCCCTTCTTGGATTTGTTTTCTTTTCAATTGTTTAAAAGTTTAATATACTGTATCTTTATTTGGTTGCAGGTAACTGAAGAATGTTTGGAGAGAGGCATAGCGCTTTGCAAGGATGGTGCCAGCTTTAAGAAAATTGGAAAACGAATCAGGTATTGCTTTTCTTGACCATCATACGTCAAATGAAATAAAGATTTTTTTTTTCTTGGTTTTGTTTTTGTTTTTGTTTTGTTTTGTTTTGTCTTGTTTTGTCTTGTTTTGTTTTTTGTTTTGTTTTTTGTTTTTGCTTTTAATTAGACCTACCTCTTGATGTAGGAAAGTAAGGAGAAGAAGAGAGTAGGAAGAGAGAGAAATAGAAGAGAAATTGGAGAAAGAGAGAAATAGAGGAAGGGTTAGAGAAAAGAGAGAGGAGAGCTAGAATTAGTGAAAGAAGAGATGAATGATAGAGAAGAAACCTAAATATTCAGTATCGTCTAGTTTGAAAAACAAAGAACGTAGAGAGGACTATTTATAGATAGGCAATTGAAGATTAACCGTAAACCATCAGAATAGGAAACTAGAACAATAAGGAAATTAACTTAAATAATTAGTCAAAATGAAATAAGGCAATAAAACAAATAAATGGCTACTAGCTAGTTTCTATTTTTACGCCCAACATAATAATGGAAACTATTATCTTAATCTTCATCACCTTTTTATGAAATTTCCTAACATGTTATTTGTGCCATTGTCAGTGAGCATGCTGAGCGATATGGTTATGGCGTAGTGGAACGTTTTGTTGGGCATGGTGTTGGAACTGTTTTTCATTCTGAGCCACTTATTTTACATCACCGTAAGTGCCTCAATTTTTTTTTTCTTTTTTAATCTATTTGATGTAGGAAACGTTAGGATTTATCTTAAGATTTAGGATATTTAAGATCTATCTTTATCTTTATTTTTATTTTGGGTTTATTTTTATCATTTATCTTTCAATTAGTTCTAGTTCTATCAATAATTATTAGTTTTCAGTCCTATTATGAATCAAAAAACAAAAGAGCGATAAATTATGTACTCATGGTACATTCAACATTGATTCAGTTATTCAGTAAAACTCTAGTTTTTAGCTCAAAGGCTTGTTATTGTTTTATTTCCGCTGCGTAGACTTCGTCAATTGGCATCAGAGCCCACTGTTACGATTCTAGTAATATGGCGCCAAAAGAGAGAATCACCTCTCAAGAACCCGTTGTTGAAGATCTCATCGGTATTGAAGAACTCGATGTTCGAGTGCGTGATATCGAATGACTGTCGGCAGTTGAACTTAGTTAGAAAACTACCAACGAACTTCTAACCCAAATTCTTCAATGTCTCGACAACACTGACAACCCCCGCAACGCTCGCAGTTGAACCCATTCAGTTTGGTGCTGTTGCTATTAATAATCGGGAACCTATTCAACAAGGTGGCCAAGACTCTGATCAAGAACCAGAGAACAACGATGGATGACAACTAGTCGCCATTCACGAACAAGTTGCTTGTCGGTCTCAACCCCCACTCGCAGGCCGACCACAACACCTGACCAAAAGAGGGCTGACCGTGTTCCTTACTGTTACAACCAATTTTTGGAGGATCAAAACCATTATTATGATGGTATGTTGGAGCAAGACAGTGATCTCGAAGATAACAGTGATAATGGCAATAACCGTCGTTGTCTTCATAACCCAATACATAATGAATTTAAGATGAAACTGGAGATTTCGAAATTCGACGGTTAAGGAAGTATTGAAGATATTCTAGATTTGCTAAAATTAGTGGAAGACTATTTTCCTATTGGGTACTGCAGAAGACCGTAAGACTCTTTTAGTATCATTTAAATTAACAAAAGGAGCCTTAGCATGGTGGGCAAACTTGCAACTTGCTCGAGAAAATGAAGGGAAAATTTCCATAGTCTCTTGGCTAGGGATGAAACAGAGGATTCACGAACAATTTTTACCCCCTAATTACCTGCTGATTCTTTTTGAAGAATATCACAATTGCAAACAGGGTACCTCTTCAGTTCATGAATATACTACCACTTCAATCGCTTATGTGCCAGGGTAAATCTGAAAGAATTCCGAGACCATCTTGCCATACGATATAATATGGAACTAAAAACTGCCATCAAAGATAGAGTAGAGATGCAATCGGCTAAAACTCTGAAGGACACCATCCGCTTCGCTTACCAAGCATAACGACAGCTCAGCAGATTATCTACATCATGCTCGACTTCATGGTGATGTCCCCCGGCTGATGTCAACCATAGAACCGCCGGCACTCCTCAACCGGCCATTGACAATTTCGAGGGACAGAAATTTAAAAAAATCAGTTGAGTTTTCAATTTGAAAAATCTTCTAAATCCACTTATCCTTATGCCAAACCAGGTCTAGTTAAATGCTATCGTTGTGGTGAAATAGGCCACCCCCCCAACAATTGCCCACAACGTAGAATAACAGGTTACATTGAAGAGTATGATGAGAATCAATTTTATGAAGACGATCTTGACGAACCCGAGATGGTTTATGGAGGAGATGATGGTGACAGAGTTTCATTGATTGTCCAATGAATTTTATTGGCACCAAAGAAAGAAAGCCACCTCCAGTGCCATGCTATTTTCGAACCCGCTGCACGATTAATGAGAAGGTTTGTGATGTTATTGATAGCGGTAGTTCAGAAAATATTGTTTCTAGCAAGCTTGTAAAGGTGTTAAAATTAAAATCTGGCCCTCATCCTACACCTTACAAAATTGGGTGGATCAAACAAGGCGCTAAAACAGTAGTCAACGAAATTTGTACGTTGCCACTGTCAATTGGAAAGTTTTATCAGGATCAAATTGTTTGTGATATAGTTGACATGGATGCTTGTCATGTATTACTCGGACGTCCTTGGCAGCATGATGTTCAAGCTATTTATAACGGGTTTGAGAATGTTTATGAATTTAAATGGAATGGGCAACCCATTACTTTACTACCCCTTAGTCCAAGTAAACTAGCACAACAACCGAAAGCAAATAAATCTGTACTTTTTGCTAAGGAGGATGATATTTATGTTTTAGTAATTACTGGCGACGCCAACAACAAAGGTGATCGGTCAACCACCACCCACGGCCAATCAGAACTGCTTCCACCAATCATGGAAAATCTGCTTAGTGAATTTTTTGAAGTTGCGCCAGCACTTAGCAACGCCAAATTCACATGGTCAAGTTTTAGAGGCACGCCGTGAGTTGCAGGCTAGATCGTGATACGTAATCACAGGTAAAGATTCAATTATGCAAGAATTATTGTATTGAATAAACAATCGGAAGAACTCAATGAGAATCTTTCCGAACACTCTACACGCACACAAAGGTTTTCGAGAGACCTCGACTCTCCAATTTCTTCTCAATATAATTCTCTAACCGACTCCCTTCTGCTTCCACTCCTATATTTCCCCTTATTTCCCCCCAAAACAGTTACTCCTACATCCCACTCATTCTACAATAGGCAGCCCTCCCACAGAATTCCCATTCTGCCCCTGCCTTTTATTTCTCCTCACGTAAGTAAAATGCACCGGTGGCCTATCATTACCCGCCGCCCAAACTTGCACCTTGTCCTCAAGGTGAAAAGAGGGAAAATGGTGCTGGATAGACGAAAAGGACTCCCATGTAGCATAAAAAACGGGCATCCCCTGCCAATGAATCAACACCTCCACTACACCCCCACTGCCCTCCTTAGGCTGGTGAACACCTAACACCACTGCTGGTTCCATCAACAATTCCATGTTTGTGGTAAGCTGAGTAGGAAGCTCCTGAGAGGCCTCAGCACATCCCAAACAACGCTTGAGTTGGGAAACATGGAAAACCGGGTGAATACGGGCTGACTCTCTCCTTAGGCTGGTGAACACCTAACACCGCTGCTGGTTCCATCAACAATTCCATGTTTGTGGTAAGCTGAGTAGGAAGCTCCTGAGAGGCCTCAGCACATCCCAAACGCTTGAGTTGGGAAACATGGAAAACCGGGTGAATACGGGCTGACTCTGGCAGCCGCAAACGGTAAGCCACCTTACCAATCCGCTGTATCACCTCATAAGGGCCAAAGAAACGGGGAGCCAACTTCTCATTTCTGCGACGAGACAATGACAGTTGCCGGTAAGGACGCAATTTGAGAAACGCCAAGTCACCCACCAAAAACTCAACATCCTGTGCCCGTAAAAAGTGTAATTTCAGTTCATCCAAAGCAGCATCTCGGTCCTCCAACTTACGTTCAAGCGACGCCACCGTTGTCTTACCAGAACCAAATCGGATCAAGGGTGGAGGATCTCGGCCATACACCACACGAAAGGGTGTAGTATGAGCCGCAGAATGGTACGATGTATTATACCAGTATTCAGCCCAAGCCAGCCAACGCATCCATTGGCGAGGTTTGTCAGACGCAAAACAACGTAAATACGTCTCGACACATCGGTTGACCACCTCTGACTGTCCGTCCGTCTGAGGGTGATATGCGGTACTACACTTGAGTAATGTCCCGTGCAGACGAAACAGCTCAGTCCAGAAACTGCTTAAGAAAATCTTGTCGCGGTCTGACACAATGGAACGGGAAATCCCATGCAAGCGAACTACCTCCCGCATGAACAAATGGGCCACCGCTGGGGTTGTAAAAGGGTGACGAAGTGCCAAGAAATGGGCATACTTACTCAATCTATCCACCACGACCAATATAGTATCATAGCCTTCAGACTTAGGAAGGCCTTTAATAAAATCCATGGACAAGTCCTCCCAAATCTGATCCGGAATTGGGAGAGGTTGCAAAAGCCCCGCGGGTAACAAATTGGAGTGCTTGTTGCGCTGACAAACCGTACAACGACCAACATACTCCTTAATTTCCTTGAACATGCCCACCCAATACCAAGAGGAGGCTAAGTGGCGGTAAGTTTTGAACACCCCCGAATGCCCGCCAACCGGGCCATCATGCGCCTCCTTTAATAGGGTGGCCACAAACAGAGAAGACTTGGCAAGGACTAGCCGGCCTTTGTACAAGAGCCAACCCTGCTCCAACAAAAAACCAGGATAGCTGGTGTCCCCGTGTAGCAAAGCCTAATAAACTCCCAACAGCCGGGAATCCGACAACACCTACAGCTGTAGCTCCCCATAGTCCAAACCCTGTACAAACGATAACGTGCATAAAGAGGGCATCCCTTCCACGCGAGAAAGCGCATCAGCGGCCTTGTTTTCTATCCCCAACCAGTATTGAATGTCAAAGTCATACCCCAACAATTTAGTAACCCATTTTTGGTGCTCAGTACTGATCAGCCGCTGTTCTAACAGAAATTTCAAGCTCTGTTGGTCAGTGCGAACGATAAAACGCCTTCCAAGCAAATAAGGTCGCCACTTCTGCACGGCCAAGACGATTGCCATCAGCTCTCGCTCGTAAATTGAACGTGCCCTGCCTCGAGAGGATAAAACATGGCCGTAAAAGGCAATTGGACGGCCATTCTGCATTAGCACTGCTCCTAGCCCATGACCGGAAGCATCCGTCTCAACCACAAAGGGTTGAGAGAAATCCGGTAAAGCCAACACCGGGACTGTAGTCATAGCCTTCTTCAAGGCCACAAACGACTCCTCCGCCGCTTGATTCCACCCAAACTGATCTTTTTTGAGTTGATCACTCAAAGGACTAGCCACCATCCCATAATTCTTGACAAACTTACGGTAATAACCGGTGAGACCCAAGAAACCCCGCAACTCCCGCAGTGTTTTGGGTGCTGGCCACTTCAACCTTGCTTCAATCTTCCTCTCATCAGTCGCCACTCCCTCTGCTGAAATAATGTGCCCCAGATACTCCAGTGAAGACTGGCCAAAGCAACATTTTTTGTCATTAACTCTCAAACTATGCTGCCGCAGCAACTCAAAGACCTGAAACAAGTGCTCCACGTGCTCTCCCAAGGTCGCACTATAAATCAAGATGTTGTCAAAAAACACCAACACAAACTTCCGCAGGAAGCACTTAAACACTTCATTCATTAGAGCCTGAAAAGTGGTAGGTGCGTTTGTCAAACCAAACGGCATTACCGAAAATTCATAGTGCCCTTCGTAGGTTCTAAATGCTGTTTTGGGCACATCTTCGGCGCGCACCCTAATTTGGTGATATCCCGAATGAAGATCCAACTTCGAAAAGATTTTCGCCCCATGCAACTCATCCAATAATTCGTCTATTACCGGAATATGGAACTGGTCGGGGACGGTAGCGCGATTCAAAGCTCTATAATCCACACAGAAACACCAACTCCCGTCCTTTTTCTTAACCAACAGTACCGGACTTGAATAATGGCTGGCACTGGGTTGAATGATACCCGCTTGTAACATTTCATTAACCAAGCGCTCAATCTCATCTTTCTGCACTTGTGGATAACGATACGGTGGCACCCTAATCGGAGTCGTTCCCTCTTAAAGCACAATCGCATGATCTCGAGCCCGAGTAGGCGGTAATCCCTGCGGTTTCTCAAAAACAGCAGCAAATTGCTTCAGTACCTGTGAAATCTGCTCTGGAATTCACGTTTGCTTCCCTTCCCCCACAACCTGTACACAACCCAACTCCACCAAGATCCCCTCTCCTGCTTTCTTGAGTGTTTTCAGCATGGACTTCAAGGAAACCAATGTCCTACTGAGACTCGAATCCCCCTGCAATGTAACCGTCGTCTCTCCCACCTTGAATTTCATTGTTAAGGTCTGCCAATTAACATTCATATTGCCAAGGGATCCTAACCATTGCATGCCCAATATGACATCCGAACTACCCAGCTCAAGGGTCAAAAATCCTCAACCACCTCCACCCCTTGCAATCCCAACACTAACCCCTGCAAAGCCTACTCCCCTTCACAGTCTTTCCTGTTCCCATAATCACCCCATATTCCTAACAGGCCCAACTTCCTCACCAATTCCATGGAAATAAAATTGTGGGTGGCTCCCGAGTCAATGAGCACAACCACCTCCCGGCTCCCAACTAACCCCCTTAACTTCATGGTTTTCGGAGTGGTAATTCCCACCACTGAATTCAAAGAGAGTTCCACTACCTCTTCCTCATTCACTACCGTAATTTCTTCCTGTTCATTTTGATTAACTTCCTCTTCCTCTTCTAAAATCAAAATATGCAATTCTTTATTCTTACAAACATGCCCAAAGTAATATTTTTCATCACATTTAAAACATAGGCCTTATTCTTGTCTTTTCTGGATTTCAGCCTCAGAAAAACGCCTAACAGAAGGCATACCTGTTGGCTGAAACGACTTGTCGTTTTGGGAAGGGCCATACGACTTGTCGTTTGTCATGGCGGACTTGAGGATATTTGTGGATTGACTTCGAAACGGCTGGGTATAAGGCTGTTGTCGCATCCACGGGCTGGTTGTCGTTCCCTTAGCCCCTTTCAAGGCCAAATTTCGATCCTCCACCCTCTGCGCCAGTTCGATAATCCGATTCAACCCGCTCGGCTGAAGCAGGCGAATTTCCACCCTAATCTCCGGTTTGAGACCGTTGATGAAGTTTCCCTCAAGGATTGCCGTCGGAATCTCCGTCAAAGGCGCGGCCAGCATCTCGAAATCTCGGATATACGCGCGCACTGTCCCCTCATGCCGGAGAGCAAGGAACTTCTCACAGTTCGACCCCTCCTGCGACGGTCGAAAACGGTCTAGCAACAACTTTTTGAACTCCAGCCAGTCGCGTATGGGTTGGCGCCCGTCCGTCCACTGAAACCAAGCCAGAGCTTCGCCATCGAGACTAATTGCCGCCGCCTCCAATTTCTCCTTTTCTCCCATGCGATTTAGGGCAAAGAATCGCTCAGCATGGAAAATCCAGCCATCTGGATTTGTGCCTTCAAAAATCGGCATTTCTATTCACCTCGTCATCCCTCCCAACTGGAATTCTCCTTCCTGGTGCTCATACGCCGGTCCGCCTCCGCTCCCATTCTCGGCCCTAGTCTCCCTGTACTCCGAATCCTCTCCTCCTTGTTTCTGCATCAACGAGTCCAGTTTTCCCAGAATCAACGCCATGTTCTTCTCTAATGCAGGAATCTTCTGCAAATCATCCTTAACTCCTTCCATTTCCTTCGAAATTCCCTCCCAAACAGCACTTAGCTGTTCTTCCACGGTACCCAATCTTTCCTCCATTTTCCTGGCAGCCATCACGAATCACGCAAGATCGACGCTCTAATACCAATTTGACATGTAATCACAGGTAAAGATTCAATTATGCAAGAATTATTGTATTGAACAAACAATCGGAAGAACTCAATGACAATCTTTCCGAACACTCGACACGCACACAGAGGTTTTCGAGAGACCTCGACTCTCCAATTTCTTCTCAATATAATTCTCTAACCGACTCCCTTCTGCCTCCACTCCTACATATCCCCTTATCTCCCCCCAAAACAGTTACTCCTACATCCCACTCATTCTACAATAGGCAGCCCTCCCACATAATTCCCATTCTGCCCCTGCCTTTTATTTCTCCTCACGTAAGTAAAATGCAGCGGTGGCCTATCAGATCGGTTTTTAGTAACTTTAGAATGGGAGAGCATGTTTTCGGAGCTGCAGCAGTTAGTGGGGAGTAGGGCTTGCTCGGATCATTGCCCAGTTATTTTGGACACTAACCCATGCGTGTGGGGCCCCACTCCTTTTAGGTTTTGGAATATGTGGGTGGATCATCCTCTTTTAGTGAAAGCTGCAAGTTATGGTGGACTTAGGAACAGGTGGCTGGTTGGGAAGGTTTTAAGTTTGTAATTGAAAATATTAAGAGGGCATTTAAAGTCATGGAATAAAGAGATTTTTGGGGATGCTAGACTTCAAAAGAGTGAGATTTTAGCTAGGCTGGATTGGTTGGATAGGAAAGAAGAAGAAGAAGGTTTGGGAAGTATGGAGAGGACTGAAAGAAAATAGTTGAGAATTAAATTAGAAGAAGTGGTGTTTAAAGAGGCGATTTTTAGGAGGCAAAAAATGAAATCTAGATGAGTAAAGGAGTGGGATGCTAATTCCAAATTGTTTCATGGTTTGGTTACCGGTAGAAAGAACAAGAATTACATCACCAAGTTGGAACAAGCAGACGGCCAGGTTTTGGAGAACCAAGAGGATATTGAGAATGAGATCATTTTTTTTTTTAACATTTGAATAAGAGTGAAGGGGATGATTTCAGATTTGAAGGAATAGATTGGAGAAGAATTGGGGCGGAGAATGCTAGATGGCTGGAGCGGCCTTTTGAGTTGGAGGAGGTGAAGTTTGCAGTATTTTCATGTGATAAGGACAAGTCCCTGGGACCGGATGGTTTTCCAGCCGGTTTTTTTGCAGAATTGTTGGGATTGGTTCAAGGTGGACATAATGAACGTATTTGAGGAATTTCATCATTCGAGGGTGGCCAATTACAATACGAACCACACATTCATATGCCTCATTCTAAAGAAAATCGATTCTCATAAGGTGACAGGTTTCAGGCCAATCAGTATAGTGACAAGCTTGTACAAATTTCTCACGAAAGTTTTGGCAAATAGACTTAAAGAAGTTTTGGGGACCACTATTTCAAAGACTCAAAGTGCGTTCATTAGAGGAAGACAGATATTGGACGGGGTTTTAGTAGCAAATGAGCTTGTGGAGGACTATAGATCTAAGTGAAAGGAAGGAATGGTGTTTAAATTAGACTTTGAGAAGGCCTACGATCACGTGAATTGGACTTTTTGGACTTTGTGTTGAGAATGAAGGGTTTTGGAGATAAATGGAGGTTGTGGGTGAATGGATGTGTAAGAGCTGCAAACTTCTCAATTCTAATTAATGTTAAACCAAGAAAGAGGTTTGGTGCCAACTTCTCAATTCTAATTAATGGCAAACCAAGAAAGAGGTTTGGTGCAACCAGAGGTATTAGACAAGGGGATCTGCTATCCCTTTTTCTGTTTACCATAGTTGCTGATGCCCTTAGCGGTCTTCTTAAAAAGCTTCGCGTTTGGGTTTAGTCAAAGGTTTTATGGTGAGAGATGAAAGAACGACGGTAACCCATTTGCAATTTGCAGATGACATGTTGCTATTTTTAGACCCTCATTGTGAGAACTTCAGAAATGTTGCAGCAATTCTCAAGATTTTGTCATTGTTTGGGCCTCAAAATCAACATGAATAAGAGCATTGTGGCTGGCATAAACATAGAAGAGGGGGTTGTGCGGGAAATAGCAGCGATTGTTGGTTGTGGCATTGGTGACTGGCCGTTAAAATATTTGGGTCTACCGTTGGCTGGAAACTCATTATCTAAGGAATTCTGGATGCCGGTTTTAGACAAGATTGGAAAAAGATTGGATGATTGGAAGAAAGGCTTTTTGTCAAGAGGGGGCGGCTGACATTGATCCAATCCGTTTGGCGAATATTCCTATTTATTACCTCTCCATTTTTTCGCTCGTGGCCTACACTGCAAATTTGTTGGAAAAAAGGATGAGGAATTTTCTTTGGGATGGTGAAAAGGACTCAAAAGTGGACTATTTGGTAGCTCAGAAATCGGTGTGTTTAAGCAAGAAAAATGGGGGATTAGGAATTGGAAATCTTCTGCGCAAAAATCAAGCACTTTTGGGGAAATGGTTGTGGAGATTTTCACTAGAGTAGGATTCTCTTTGGGCCACAGTCATTAGAAGCAACTATGGGCTCCATCCAATTGCTGGGATTCAAATCCGGTCACGCATGTAAGTCATCGAAGTCCTTGGAAATTCATCTCTCAAGGTCTCCTTGTTTTCTTGGAAAAGGTTAAGTGGGTAGGGGGGGAGGGTTCTAAGGGCCTGTTTGGGAGAGCTTCCTAAAAGCTGCTTTTGGCTTCCTAGGTCTAAAAGCTGCTCTGGAAGTGTTTGGATGATTTGCCAGAAGTGCTTTGACTTTTCAGCAGAGCTTCTTATCAAAGTGAGAAATTGTGGCTTCTAAAAAAAGCACTTATGAATAGACTTTGAAACTTGTACTAGAGTTTAATTAAGGAATTATAAACTTAATTCCAACACTTTTATTGCTTATTAGAAAATTTGAAAATCATTTTGACCAATTAAGCTCTTGGTTCCAAACACTTATTGAAAAGCCACAGCTTTTGCTTCTCTTCTTTTGTTGGATAAAAGCAAAAGCAAAAGCTCTGCCAAAGGGGCCCTAAAATTCGTTTTTGGAAGGATTGTTGGGTAGGTGATCAGCCTTTGGCTATTAGATTTCCTGGATTGTTTAGCCTCTCTAATTCTGGAAATTCCAAATTAATGAAGTTTTTATTTCTTCTGAGCCCTTAGAGTGGAGTTGGAATTTTAATTTTAGAAATCTTAGGGAAAGGGAGTTGGAGGAGTTTGTGAATCTGTCTAATGTCTTGGAGAATTTTTCTCCAAGGCCTCAGGTGAAAGATAAGAGGATTTGGATACCTAATGCAGATGGTTTCACTTGTGCTTTTTTTCATTCCTTGATTGATGTCCCTAATTCAAATCTTATTCCTTTTCATGCTAACGATTCCATTTGGAAAACTTGCGTTCCTTTAAAAGTTAAGGTTTTTGCCTGGTTGTGTTATCGGAAGAAATTAAATACTAGTGATTTGGTCCAACGGAAACATCCTCATATGCTTCTCTCGCCGAGTTGGTGTGTTTTATGTAGGGAGAATGGGGAAGACATCGATCATTTGAATATGCATTGTCGGGTCGTGCGGGGTTTCTGGATGCGTCACTTTAAAGGTGCTGATTTTCATTGGGTCGGCCCTAAAAGCTGTACTTCACTACTGGAAGGGGATCTAGGAGTGTTTGGAAATGGCAAGAAGGGGAGGATTATGTGGAAAACAATGGTGTTGGCAATCCTTTGGGTGGTGTGGCTAGAAAGAAATCGACGAATTTTTTAGGACAAAGATTCCGAAGAGTTAGATTTGCTTGATAAGACTCAATTCCTGACTTCGCTTTGGGCTTCTACAGATAAAGAGTTTAAGCATTTTCCTTTGTCTTTAATTCTGTTAAGTTGGAGGGATGCGTTGAGTCATTGAGATTTAGAGAGATTTTGTGTTATTGTTTCTTACTAATCTAGATTGTCTTTTTATTTCCACTTTTGAGGATCCCTCATCCTCGTCACCTTGGATTTGTGATTAGCTCGGAAGGAATTCACGTTGATCAATCCAAAGTTCCAGCTATTCGGAATTGGCCTACTCCAAAGAATGTGAAAGATGTTCAAAGCTTCCATGGATTAGTGACCTTTTATAGGAGATTTATTCAACCTTTTAGTTTAATTGCCGCTCCCCTAATTGATGCCATGAAGAAAAATAATTTTGTTTGGGGACCTCATCAACTACGAAGTTTTGAGGAATTGAAAAAAAAGTTGACTATGGCACCCGTCGTAGCCCTTCCAGATTTTGATAAATTATTTGAAGTAGCAGTTGATGCTTCTTGTAAAGGTGTTGGAGCCGTTCTCTCTCAAGAAGGCCAACCCATTGAATATTTTTCTTTAAAACTATGTGAAACCCGACAACCATGGTCTACATACGAACAAGAATTTTATGGGTTAATTCAAGCATTACGTCAATGGGATCACTATTTGATTTCTAAGGAATTTGTCCTATACACTGATCATCAATCCTTAAAATTTCTTCATTCTCAAAATAACGTCGATTGGAAACATGCTCGCTGGCAAGCTTTTCTGCAAAAATTCACATTTTCCATCAAGCATAAATCCAAAAAATTGAACATTGTTGCTGATGCATCAAGCCGCCGATATGCTCTTCTCGTCACACTCCAAACGGAAATAATTGGATTTGATGTGCTAAAGGAGTTGTATGAGCATGATGAAGATTTTTTAACCACTTCGAACAAATGTCTCTCACGTGAAGAGCAAGGAGAGTTCCATATTTTTAATGGTTACTTATTTAAATGTAATGCACTATGCTTACCAAAGACATCATTACGCGAGCTAGTCATTAGGGATGCACATGCCAGTGGCGTTGGAGGCCACTTTGGACCTGATATAAAACAATTGACTTCGTGGCCAAACGATTTTTTTGGCCTCAGTTGTAGAGAGATGTCGCGAATTATGTCCGCCGGTGTATTCCACGTCGAAAAGCTAAAAAAACACTTCAAAACACCGGCGAATACCAGACCCTTCCTGTCCCTAAAACAATTTGGGAGGATCTCGCCATGGATTTCTTAGTTGGCCTACCTTGAACTCAACGCAGGTATGATTCTGTCATGGTAGTTGTTGATCGTTTTAGTGAAATGGCTCATTTTTTGGCTCGCAAGAAGACTTTGGATGCGGTAAACATGGCTTTTTTTTTTTTTTTAGGAAATTATTTGACTTCATGGAATTCCCAAATCGATCACTAGTAATCGTGACCTCAAATTCCTTAGCCATTTTTGGCAAACTTTATGGAAAAAATTTGATACATTACTCCAATTTAGTACCACTGATCATCCTCAAACTGATGGGCAAACAGAGGTCACTAATCGCACACTTGCGAATTTAATTCGTTGCCTATGTCAAGACAGTCCGCGACAATGGGATGTTGCTTTTGCTCAAGCTGAATTTGCCTTTATTTGCATGAAGAACCGAAGTACAGGAAAGGCACCGTTTGAGATTGTCTACACCCATTTACCGAGATTGACGTTGGACCTCATCGATCTTCCTCAAGCAGCCGGAGTTAGTGAGGAAGCAGAGGATTTTGCCGAAAAATTTAAGAAGTTGCACCAAGAAGTGATGGAATATCTAGAGCAATCCAATGCCAAATATAAAATCCAAGCCGATTGTCATCGTCGAAGGAAACACTTCAACATTGGGGACATTTTTATGGTGTATCTTCAAAAAGCTCGCTTTCTGCAGTGTTCACAACAAGATTAAAAACACGCGTTTTGGGCCTTGCAGAATTCTGAAGAAAATTGGAGAAAATGCATATCAACTTGAATTTCCTCCTGACATGAATTGTTCCTCAACGTTTAACGTTTCTAATCTTACCGAGTATTTCCCTCCGGATGAGCTTTGTTTTGCATATTCGAACTCGAGGACGAGTTCTTTTGAAGAGAGAGGGAGTTGATGTAGGAAACGTTAGGATTTATCTTAGGATTTGGGATATTTAGGATTTATTTTATGATTTATCTTTATCTTTATTTTTATTTTGGGTTTATTTTTATCATTTATCTTTCAATTAGTTCTAGTTCTATCATAATTATTAGTTTTCAGTTTTATGATGAATCAAACAACAAAAGAGCTATAAATTATGTACTCCATGACTTTTCATGGTACATTCAACATTCATTCAGTTATTCAATAAAACTCTAGTTTTTAGCTCAAAGGCTTGTTACTGTTTTTCGTCACTATCTTTCTGTATAACATGCTACTATTCTTAGTTTAGGAAGAAAAATTTGTAGTGATTCCTATAAAACATCACATTGACCTTTCTAGATTTTGTGGTAAATGGAAATTCTTCGAACTACCACAAAGGCGATCTATAAAAATGACTTAGAATGTGGCTTGCTTGAATAAACTGGATGATTGACTGTTGTATTTGTTATATTTATTTAGATGTTTATCAGATGATTGTTAATGTAATGTATAAATTATAATATATCTTTTTCACAGGAAACGAAAGCCCTGGCTTCATGGTTGAAGGTCAAACATTTACAATTGGTGAGTGCAAGGCCTTTAGGAGCCTAGAGAATAGGTAGCAGATATTAAGCTTGTCCACCTTTATTCAGATCCGAACAATTTCGTAGCCTAGCTATGCAATTAATATTCTTAGCTAAAACACAAAATCATTAAGGGCTCATTTAGAAGGTATACTCAAACCATGATTTTTGATTTTGATGTTTGAAATTTAAATCTTTTTGTGAGAGGAAAACACTGTAGCATAATCAATGATTTGAATTTGAGTATATGAAACAAACGGGACCTAAATCATTTTTCACAAATATCTTGGTAAAAGTATTTTGTTTTTTGTTTTTTTGTTTTTGTTTTTAATTATTATTGACATACAAGGGAAGCTGGATTATCTATTTATGGATTCTGATACTACATTTGTCTTTCCTAATTGTTGCAGAACCAATTCTTACAATGGGAAGGGGAAAACACTGTAGCATAATCAATGATTTGAATTTAAGTATATGAAACAAACGGGACCTAAATCATTTTTCACAAATATCTTGGTAAAAGTATTTTGTTTTTTGTTTTTTTGTTTTTTTTTTTAATTATTATTGACATACAAGGGAAGCTGGATTATCTATTTATGGATTCTGATTCTACATTTGTCTTTCCTAATTGTTGCAGAACCAATTCTTACAATGGGAAGCATCGAGTGTGTAACATGGCCAGATAACTGGACAACCGTGACTGCTGATGGTAGCCCCACCGCCCAGTTTGAGCATACCATTTTGATTACGCGTACTGGTGCTGAAATTTTGACCACTTGTTGAAAAGGTATTTTTGTTAAGTTTGTATATAGAATGATGAAAGCATTTTTGTTTCATTTTGCTA
Source organism: Morus notabilis (assembly GCF_000414095.1). Classification (NCBI taxonomy): domain Eukaryota; kingdom Viridiplantae; phylum Streptophyta; class Magnoliopsida; order Rosales; family Moraceae; genus Morus; species Morus notabilis. The sequence goes on from NW_010359796.1 coordinate 777,592, forward strand.
GTAGACTAATATTGAACATTCATCAAAAGGTCTTTACGAACTGTATAATTGAAACTGAAATGTTGCCCTTGTTGTTGCATAAGGAAAAACAAATGCGATTGGGACACACTTTGAAAGAGAACAGGAATGTTCTAGGACAAAAAAGACAAAACCCTGATGAAATATACTTTTCGTAAAATAAAATTTACTAGTGTGTATATATATTTGCAAATGGTAAGTCAAGCAAGAGAATTTAGACCTGGATTTCTTAACAATTTTTTCTCGCCAAAGCAAGTTGAATTTCGAAATTACTATTTCAATTTGCTTTGATGATCAATTAATATTTCCTTTTTCTCCTTGTCTCTTTCCAGAGTTAACCCATTTCTATACGCGTTGGAAAAATGACATTTGACTAACTCCATTTTTTAGTGTTGTTTTGAACTTTTGAGCTGCAGCCAAAATTCTTTTTAACTTCATTTTCATCTGCCATTTTATGGTGGTAAAGAAATGTTTTTGTACCCAGATAACAAACAATTTCACGTGGTTGGTGGTTCAAAATAGGAACCTGCCTCCGACCTTTTTTTTTTTTTTTTTTTTTTGCTCATCAAGCCTCCGACCTTATATTCGTAGGTTTGACTGGTAAACTAAGTTACAACCCGCGTATTTTTCAATACTAAATTCTCCATCGAAACAAGGGAAAATCAAATAAATTATGTAATAATTAGAGACGCGTGTTTGTTGTGGAACTAATTAATTTCCTCAATGAAACACACAGGTGGGGTCCGTAAAATTCAGGTGCAGGATGACACCCACCCTTGATCGTAATTCCATGAGCTAAGGTTGTCGACGTGTCCAAGTCATAGTGCCTGTATAGCGCGACCTATTGTTTTTTGTTTATTTATTTATTTTTTTTGTTTTTTGTTTTTTTGCTGAATAGCGTGACCATTTATATACATCAATTAGGCCTACGACGTTCAGGGGATGTATGTTTATGTATCTGCCTTTAGTTTTAAATTATGATTTATGATTTTTATAGTATTTTTTTATAAAAAATTTAAAACTGTAGAAAATTTTGAAGGCCAGCCGTCCAAGGCAAACAGAACAACCTGGTGTAACTTGACGGCTCCTTTGGAGTTGACTTTTCCACAAAACAAATACGACGACACTGATCAATTGCTGATTTATATATTTAGTGAATTTTTTCTAAAGGCTATAGGAAACTTACTATGAGATTTTATCACATTATGTATTATATTATGTCAATTTGATCAAATTTAAAGAAAAACATGCTCAAAACCTACTTTGAGAGAGTGATTAGTGACTTTTAGTGATATGAGAAGCTCCCAAAAGCTAAGAACCGACCACTTTACTTTTTTGCACAATAGATTTTCCAATGAACAAGCAGGGAAAAGGAATCCCATGTGGATGTAGGACGACATAATGTGTTTTAAGACCACTATTACCTTTCACATGCCGACCAATATGTACGTTACACTTTCCATTACTCGCACGTGCCAAAAACACCAAAATTATAATTGGTCTCTCCTCAGTCCTCATTAGTCATTTTGTATATATAAATAAACTAAATCGCTCTCTAACTTTACCATTTTTGCTTGTGTTTCCTTGTTTTCATCTCTCCATCTCACAGAATCACATCTCAATCTCCATCCATGGCGTCCACAATCTCTCTCAAAGCCACTTCATCTCTGAGACTCCTTCCCAGCCCAATCACCTCTCCTTCAACTTTGGAATCACCGAAACGGTTGGGTTTTAATCTATCACACTCCTTTCCCACTTTTAAACTCTCACCAACCCACCGAGACTTTCCAGCAGGAAACTCCAAGAGCTTCACCACCACAGCTTTCTTTTTCCAAAAGAAGAAAGCCCCGGAAGCACAAGAGTCTTCCAGACCTAGTAAGTCCTTTTAATCACTCCACTTATATTCATTTATTTAATTTGTGCCTCCTTTTTCTGAAAAATAATTCAATATGAGAAATTCGGAAATTCAGGGTTATTCTAATTTCTAAACTTCTCTAGAAAATCACTTTTCTTAAAAAATTAAAAATGAAAATTAGTTGGTGTCAAAATTTATGAGAATTTTGCACAACACTGCAGCTTTTGGAAAAAAAAAAAAAAAAAAGGGAAAAAGTTCACTTCTATGTTAATCACTTTTGATCGAAACAGCCATGTATAAAAGTAGACCATTACTTTACCAAAAACATGTAAATAGTTACAGAAGTGATTCCAAAGGTATCATGATTTAGGAGAAATTTGCACTAATACCGCAGCTTTTGAAAAAAAAAAAAAAAAAATCACTTTCGATCAAATTAGATACCATACTTAACCAAACATGTGAATAGTTTCAAAGTGATTGATTCTAAGAGTCTATTGTCAATCTAAAAAAAAAGGGCATTATTTTCTCACTTTGAGATGATCATGATCATCAGCGAAAGTCCAAGAACTCCACGTCTACGAGATCAACGAGCGAGACAGAGGAAGCCCAGCATTCCTAAAGCTAAGCCAAAAGCAGGTAAACTCTCTCGGCGACCTCGTGCCGTTCACCAACAAGATCTACACCGGCGACTTGCAGAAGCGGCTCGGCATAACCAGCGGCCTCTGCGTGCTCATCCAACACGTCCCCGACAAAAAAGGCGACCGCTACGAGGCCATCTACAGCTTCTACTTCGGCGACTACGGCCACATATCCGTCCAGGGCCCGTACTTGACGTACCAGGACACCTACTTGGCCGTCACCGGAGGTTCTGGAATCTTCGAGGGGGCGTACGGACAGGTCAAGCTTCAGCAGCTTGTCTTCCCCTTCAAGATCTTTTATACTTTTTATCTCAAGGGTATTCGTGATTTGCCCCAGGAACTTCTTGGTAAGCCTGTGGAACCGTCTCCGAACGTCGAGGCGTCTCCGGCCGCCAAGGCGACGGAAAGCCATGCCGTTATTCCTAACTTCACTGACTGATCATGTAGAGGAAAAGTCAGCGTTTTATTTTGTTTCTCTACTTGATATGTGCCAGTGAATTACTTTAATTCCGGGCCTCCTTTTTTTTTTTTTTTTTTTTTAATCTTAATAGAAACTATATATCTTAGTTTGCTAAGGATTCAATGGAAGGGGAATTAAAGGTTGCGTGTGTCTGGTCATGAGGTTATAGAGATTAAGGACATTCCTTTTGTGTTATCTCAATTTGAGGAGTAATATTTTGAGTCGCCATATTTTTTTCATCACATTTTATTCATTTGTAATATCTTAGGACTCGTTTGTTTGATGCGTTTAAACGTATAGTATTAATTCTACTACAATATTTTTTTTTTCCAAAAAAAAAAAAAATTCAAATGTTAAAATTAAGAATCACTAATTGTCACAAAATAAATAAATAAAAGCTGCGGTTCAAAATAAAAAAAAATAAAAGGCGCAATTCACTTAAATGGTTTCCGATTGTCATGAAATAAATTTAGCGTGAATTAAAGAAAAAAAAAAGAAATAGATTTAGCACGATGACAAATTGATGTCGCTAAAAGATGGTTTGTCAATTATCAAAAAAAAGAAATAGATGACAAATTGATGTCGCTAAAAGATGGTTTGTCAATTATCAAAAAAAAAAAAAAGATGCTTTGTCACAAGAAAAAAAAAAGGCACAATCCACTTAATGTTTGCAAGTTGTTAGAAATTGATTTAGCGATTACTTGTCATGACTAAAATAAGTAGGGGAAAAGGTTTTCCTAGTAACTTAGTAACAAACGTTGTCATTGAAATGTTCATTTATTTACATACTTTACAACAGTGCAAAAAGGGAGATTGTAGGTAAGATCATCTCCAGTGCAATGTTATAATTGATGTGCTAATTCATAATTTAACATTTGAATGTAAAAAACACTTTCTAATGTAATGTTATTTGTTGTGTTAAATTTTTCACATGCTATATTTTGTGGCAAATTTCTCACTAAGTATAACATATGAGAAATTTGACATTTGATTCTATTAATTGAAATGTTTACTTTTTTATGTAATCATTGTAACTTTTATATTTTCTAGTTATTTCAAAAATAAAAGTTTACTTTACAACTTTCAAAGCTTAAAGTTTATGGTAAAAAATAGATTTAGCATTTTAAATAGCATTATGCATTGGAGTAAAAATAAAAATAACATGTCATATCATACATTTTGATGTTAAATATACAATTGATATTAGCATTTGGCATTAGAAATGATCTAATGTGTGCGAACGTATCGCGCTTGTTTATTTGAGTGACCTTTTCGCTATTGTCGAAGGGTATTTTTTAGCCTTAATTCATAAATATGATTTTGACACCATATTTACAAACTCCAAGAATCATCAAACCAAATTACCGAGAAAAATAAGCGAGGAATAAATACGTGTTTTCATTGGAGCAACCAAAATTCTCGAGCCTAAATTTCTACGACAGTTGGTTCTCCGATTATCGCTTTCTTCTGTCAAATCTCCAGAGTCCTTGATGGGGTGCTTTCTCTTTAGATGAGGAAGAGGAAAAATGACCGAATGATTTGACATATTGGAGACTATAACCTAAATGTATTTATATACTTTCCCATTAGGCACCCCTTAAACCTAATTGGGTTAGTATTGGGTATCCACTCATTAGGCCTATACCAACATATTCAATGACATAGATCGAGTATGAATGAGTACCATGAAAATTACATGCAATGTGATCTCAAACATGTCTATTTTCAACTGGTGCTGCTTTAGTCTTTAACGAGATCAATCTGAAATTTCTAAACATAACGCAAAAATCATAAATAGAAAATAAACACATTTAGAGGCAAACCATAATTCATTTACTTTATTCTACAGAAAATAAAACATATAAATATTTAAGAAACATAGAACATCCAAAAGTTAACTCCCACTAAACCAAAATATCAAACAAAGTAGCACCTATATGAGCAGTATGCTCGTGAAAGGCCTTAGGCGGCAAGCCCTTGGTTAGCGGATCCGTAAGCATGGAGTTTTTCCCTATATGTTCTATCGAAATCTTACCACTCTGAACTCTTTCATTAACAGCCATAAACTTGATGTCAATATGTTTCGACTTCATAGAGCTTCTATTGTTGTTGGAATATAGTACTGCCGATTCATTGTCATAGTAAATCTTTAGCGTCCTTTCGATACCTTTTACCACACGCAACCCAGTGATAAAATTTCACAACCATATCTCGTGATTAGATGCCTCATAACAGGCTATGAACTCTGCAGCCATGGTAGAAGAAGCTATGGGTGTCTGCTTAGCGCTATTTGAGGATATAATCACCTAAACACTTATGCCATAGGGAGACGAAATCCTCATTTAATTTTTACTTTTTACCACGAGTACTAGTATGCATGATTTCATTATTAAAAGTAACAGTATTAAGCATATAAAGATTATCAATTAAAGAACCATTACCAATAACCTTTAGATATTGAAAAAGACTAACTTTATTATTTCTAAATAAACAAGTATAATTGGATTTGTCCAAACTAGAAATAGAAACTAAATTCCGTCTAAAGACAGTGCAACAAAAGTCTCAATCAATTTCAAATAAACACTAATCTTTAATAATAATCTAAAGTGTCCTATTGTTGGTTTTCGAAACATTTTCGAGTGCGGAAGCGTGGTAGTGCGGATCTTGTATAAGAAAAATTTTTCACAAAACCTTTTGAATACGCTATAGATTATATTAATTTATACAATAATAAATTAATCTTATTAATTTATGATAATAAATACATTGACGATGATTATGATGATATCGTGAAGTCTTTAGACAACGAACGATCCTCGCTCCAAAACTTTCTTAGAATACCAAACTCTTTCTTATCTACTCCTTGAAATTCACAAGACGAGGAGTGTGGGCTCATGGTGTAATTGTCAGATTACTAACTAATTTAGTATTATTTCACTATCAGCGCATGTATGTGAAAGAATTAGGAAAATTAGAAGAACTTTTCTTCTTTTTTTCTCTCTCTAAATTTTCGGCCACTTTAGGGAATTCGGAGATCAAAAAATCTTTTTCTCCGATTCCTATTGTCTCCTATTTATAGAATTTTAAGAGAACTATTTTGCTTGTAGACAAAACAATAAGAAATTTGTTGTTACTATATTTTTTAATCTAATTAAAAATACAGTTTCCCTTTTAATTTTAGAAACAAATTTTCCTTCCTATTTACTATAGGGCCGACCGACCACAGGGGAATCTCCCTGTGGTTGGCGCATATCACATGCAAAGGAGATAGAGAGTTCATGCTTTCTTCAGTTTTCAATTTTAGCTCAAATTCAATTCCAAATAAAGTCACACTTAACTTTCCCTTTTGAATTTAATTAGAAAACTTGTCGAACAAGTAAACCGGATTACTTTGAGAGCAATCAACTAAATTTCAGTGGGCTTTTTTCATGTGTCACACGCCCCTTGTGATCCCACCATAGTGTGTGACAAAATAATTAAATAATCACATTATTTAACATATCATTAATTATTCGCGAGTGAAATAAAATCCTGATAATTCGTCTTGTCTTGTAAATAATACAAGGATGACGCGGGGACTCATGGACCTATTATTCTGAGCTCCAATAAAATTAATAATTAATTAAACTCTTTAATTAATTAATTAATTCTTTAATTCTAAAAAGTTACACCACTAAAAACTTAGAATTGCACTCTTGAAATTATATACATAATTTACTTCTAAGAACTTGAAGTGTCCATTTAATATAGCCACTACATATAGATCGATCCTCTATAAATAATTCATAATTAGAGCTAGGTAAAATCTGCTAACCTCTCTAATTACATCTTTATCCTTGAGTACCGTTGATTCTCTAATGAATAGTATATTCATAAAACGCAGTCATGGATACGAGCTCGTTACTTATTCAAGTACCTAATCAACCCTCAAGAGAATTATTTATCTGCTTCTTCAAAGAAGAAGGAACGGATTCCATCTGGTATATTAGCTTTCCTGGCTATCCATTTCATCATGTTTCCAAAATACAACGAATATGATTTAGGATCATGAAATCCGTACCGAGTAAGGAAAAAAACACGAATCCACAAATATGTGTCTATTAGCAACTCAAGATTAAGATCATTCTATACATGACCATCCGTAGACTCAAATTTGATTTTCTATATTTAACAGAAATTATCAAAAAATTAAATTGTGCCAGTGTCCCAATTCTACATAATCTCATTATGTATAATACACTCATTCAATATCCTTATATATTAATGATGTAGATAACACCATTTCATTCTTAATGGGAATGACATGTATGAGTAATGTTTTAATTAAAGAGTCTGAAACTTTAATTAAATTCATTACGAACATCGTTTCGATTATTATCCTTAAATATTATATCCTCATATATAACACTTATATACAATATTTAAGGGTACATAAATAATCGGGGAATTTTTAATGATATTCATAAAGTATTCAATAATACATGCACATAAATAATGAATAAATTATTTTATTAATCAAATAATAAAATATTCTTATTACATCTCATGCTTTAAGGGCACCATTCCCAACACCTATAGCTTCCACTAGAACTTTTTTTCCATCGCCCACAAAGATGAATCTTTTAGCATCATTTGGTGGTCGGCTCCCCAAGCAACCCTGCATAGACATACTTATGTGAGTAGTAGCACCAGAATCTACTTACTAAGTATCTTTAGGTACATAAGATAAATTAACTTCAGAAGAAACCAGAGCGAGAGTCTTACCCTTCTTTACACGCCAAGCGGTGTATTTAGAACACTCTTTCTTTATATGTCTTTACAGAATATCAGGTAAATTCCTCATCCTGCTTGGGTGTTTCATTTGTAGTATCCTTAGGTATCTTCTTTCTCTTATTCTGAGAGGTTGATGCCAAGTGAGCACTTTCAATCTTATCTCCCTGAATTCCTTTTTCTTCTTGTACACAGTGAGATATGAGCTCATTAAGAGTCCATTTATTCTTTTGGGTATTATAACTCACTTTAAATTGATTGTATTGTGCATGAAGAGATATGAGAACCAAGTGCACAAGTAAATCCTCAGATAGCTCTAACTTTAGTGCATTGAGTTTCCCAGCGAGATTTGACATATGCATGATGTACTCCTTTATCTTTCCTTTTCCTTTTATATTCATGGAAATAAGAGTAGCCAAAAGGTTACTTGTTTCTGTCTTTTCATTTTTAGCAAAATATTGCTCTATTTTTTTAAGGAACTTCTTGGCTAGTGCTCTCAGTAATAAGGCCCCAAAATGCTTTAGGAATGGAGTGTTTCATAATCATTAGACTAATACGATTAGAGCGGTTTCACTTCTCAATTTTATCCGTATTTGGATCTTCCGAAGTGGCATTGTGTCGCTCTGTCGTTAATGCAAGGTCTAAATCCATACGGCCGAGAATGATTTTCACGTTCTCTTTCCAGATCTTGAAGTTCGTCTCATTCAGCATTGGATCGCATTAACTTGAGTAGGAACATTTGTAGCAGTAATAAAAACTGAATAGAGAACAAAATAAAATTACACACTTACAATCAATATTCATGTCATAACATAGGCATAATCAAACAATAAATGCATACATGACTTAAACAAACAATCCTTAGTATGGTGGGCCCCATTACAAGATACTTAGCACAACATTGATATTTAGTCATTGGACAGAAATATCAACTTGTAAGTGGTACTCTCCGTGTAGTAATCAAATATTGACAATAAATCCTATCAAACAATAGCCTTTCTTTAGAGCGACTATTGTTCACATGGAAAACCTTATAATTGTCACATATTTATTACCACGGGTATGTTAATTATTTGGGCCGGTAATTATTTGCATAAATAACAGGCATACTGTAACACCCACCTAGTCTAACCTTAAAATTACCAAGTTATGCTAAGTGTCGTTACTCTTTTAAAGCTTGTTTTTAACTTACCTTGAGCTTTTTTTAGATTGGTAATATTAAAATGTGGGACAAATTTGAACTTTTTAAGACTTTCTTTGCGCAATGGTACAAAAACATGATTTTCGTATTTCTTTTGATTGATGTCCCATATATTCAGTATAATACATATCCCAAAAATAGATCTGACAGTTCTTACAAACAAAAACAAGAGCATAGTAAATAGTTAGTAACTCAGGGCCTCAAACAGGTCAGCATCATCCATATACAAAAGTCCTGGTACTAAAGATGATGCCAGCCAACTACCAAAACAATGTACATCAAATGCCGTGATGTGTCTTCATCTGCATCACCATAAATAAGTGAGCTAAAGCCCAGTAAGTAGAATAAATGCACGAATAAGTAATTTGAACATATAACATCACATCTTAACTTTAGCCTTTCCTATTGTTCCATTTCCATTTCGGATAACATTAATTATTCACTTTGTTACCTTTTTATTTGATCACTTGTATGCATAATTGTCATGGCTATATCATTTACCTCTTTTTTTTAGACCTTGTGGCCATTATTAATAGCATCACGTGTCTCCCAGAGACTTAGTGGTCCCAGGCCTTATGGCCTTCACAATGATTATCATATGTCTCCCAGAGACTTAGTGGTCCCAGACCTTGTGGCCAAATAAATATCATATGTCTCCCAGAGACTTAATGGTCCCAGACCTTGTGGCCAAATAAATATCATATGTCTCCCAGAGACTTAATGGTCCTTACTATCCCCATCATGATTGTTTTAGCCTCATTACTAATCACTACGAATTATCACTCTTTTTATTACGTTGGTGAATGTTTATCAAACTCATTCCTTATATAGCATTTTCTTGTATTTTGTACCATGTACATACTTTATGTATTATACATGTACATCACATAATCAAGTATCACAAATGTACTATGCACAATTATTATGGTGATACAAGTGATATTCTACTTACCTCGCACCGTATGACAGAAAGTATGACTTCGGGGTTCCTCTTGGTGGATCCGATGTGAACAACTGTAATGTTGGGTAGTTAAATGTACTATCATTAGTTTTGTGATTAATGACTTTGTTCCTTTCCTTCTAAAATAACCCAAACTATAACCTAAAATGGCTCAACAAATTACACTTTTCATTTAAAGCCTCTAAAAGCACCCTTTTTCTAAATTTTCCATAACTTAAAGATTTTACTTAAAAATATTCCATTAAAAAGAGTCATTTGGGTGAAAATAGCAACTTTTGGTAAGATATGTCAAAAATGTCCAATTCAAATTTAGAACAGCTTAAAATGACTAAAAATCAGAAAATCGGGTCAAAAATCTAATTTTGGCGCATACTTGGCTCAACCATGCGCGCAGGTGGGCACCAAGGCACCAACCGTGCGCACACAGCACGCACAAGGCTGCCAGCACCTCATGCGGCGCTCACAGGGGCTGCCAGCGCCCCACTGGTGCGCACAGCACGCACAAGGCTGCCAGCGCCTCATGCGGCGCTCACAGGGGCTGCCAGCGCCCCCCTGGTGCGCTCACAGGGCCTGCTACAGCTTGCTAGGCACCTACAGCATGTAACATTGTGCGCCCAGCCACCCCAAAACGGCCCAAATGGCCTTTAAACCCCTCCAAACCATTTTTAAAAATTTTGTTAGAGTTTCTCCTACATTGTAACACTCTCCAAAGCTTAAAATACCCGTTAATCTCCTAAATAAATTAATATCACAAATAACCCTAAATTAGAAAATTATCACAAAACCACCAAAATTCTCAGGAACCAGCCCTAATTTTAAAACCATAACTCCCAAACCACAAGGACATTTCCAAAACGGCTTTGCGAGCATTTAGTCAACATATAAAGTGAGTTATCCTCAAACTTTCAGCTTCATTTGATCTTCATAGCCTAGGTAAATAAATAAAAATCTGAAGCATAATGAAAACTGACCTGAATCTGGACAGCTCCAAGAAAAAAAGCTTTAAACCACCATCTTCTAATTGAGTTAGCTCTAATATTTTTTATAGACTTCAATCTAACATATGAAAGATCTCATATCTCAAAAATCATGACCAAACTATAAATAAAACCTTCTGAATCATCATCAAAACATACCAAACCAAAATTGTCCCTTACCTTGATCTAGTTTAGGTTTTCTTGTGATACCAAACCAAAATTGTCCCTTAATCTAGTTTAGGTTTTCTTGTGAGTCTCCCACCTCCAATTCAAATGATTAGCTCCTAAACCTCTTGTAAACTCTTGGAGCAGACCCTAAAACAATCCCAAAGGATTAGAGTACGAACTTATCACCAATCTTGAGAGAAACTAAACTAGAATCACAAAATTCACCTTACCTTACACTAATTTTATTCTCTTGGTGTTCCTATGACCAATCCTTCATCAAACCACTTGGAATGACTTTAGTTTTCTTAAGAGATGGCTGGAGAAGCACTTTGGAACCAGAGGAGGGTTCGACTAGAAGGTTTTGGGGTAGATTCCTCTTCACCTCCTTGCTTAACACTTTAAAGAGATAAGTAGGCACCTTAATTACTTAACCATGAAGTACTCTCCTCTCCTCTAAGTAGAGTATCACCTAAGTAGCTCTCTCACCGCCTTCTCTTGCACACAACACTCATACAAATTTCCAAAGTATGAACAAGGTCTTAGCCAATCATTTGGCCTACTAAATTTGGTGTATAAGCTTACACCGAAATTTCAGTATGTGACAAATCCTAACTTTACATCTCCCGTACTTTTCATTCAATTTTAAACATCTAACATAATCACTTTCTATTTCATTCTTACTCTAATTATTAGGATCCATAATTTCTTTAGAACCTTAATAAAATCTCAATTTGATTCCACAAACACGAATACCAAAATATGCTTAATTTAGGGCTTCTAAAGTAACACGATCATTAAACCCTTACCATCATCCCTTTCTTAACCTTATTTCAACCTTAGAATCACTTTAAGTAGCCTCTTTGGCACATTAACTCAAGTCCAAACCTTTCCACACATCACACCAATATGTACATTTTCATTAAACTTGCCTTAAAGCCCCGTTAGGATTCCATATTTTACTTTCCACTTAGTAATTCTTGTAAATATCATTAAGAACAAGTTGTTGTCCATTTCCCAATTTACCGGATCCTTCTCTTGGCAACTCCGAGTCATTCGCCTATATAATGAACATATCAAACATATAATTCACTTCAAATTACAATGCACACCATTATGACAAATAACTGCATATAAAATGACTAAGTGTTCATGTATCATATGCATGATGCTAAAATATCATGAAATGCATTGGCCAATGAGTATGTGAGAATTTTGAGTATGACACATACACATCTTAATATTTCAAAATAAATTAACTTTAACAATGGAGATTACTTTGGCAAAATATTATTTCAATTAATTTATTTTAAAATACAAGACAATTTGTGCATAAAGAAACAATAGCAAAATAATAATAAAATAAAATAAAAATAAAATTGGAATTTATTTTATTTGATTAAATATTTAATTTCTTTAATTAAATTATACGTTAATTCCTTAATGGGTTAAAATTACCCAAAATGCCTAAAATTACAAAAATTGGGTTTTTAAATTCCCAAAAGTGCCAAAAAATGGCAATTTTCCTTATTCGTTATGCAGCCTGCTTTCCTAAGCCACGTGCCCAACTGGGCATGTGAGGTCCAAATGGCCAAAGGCCTTTTTTTTTAATTTTTAAACTGATGTTGCGGGTATAGTTGTCAAAAGGGTCGTGCCGGGCAGGCAAGAGCCCTGCCTTCCATGCACACCGAAGCCGCTAGAACCTTCCTCCTCCTCCTCGACGCCATTAATGGCGAAATAGTCCGCCCATAATACCCAGCCGTACGGATCTTCCCCTTGGAAGATCGGGAGCTCGAGTCGTCTTCCCCGGTGGTCCAACCTTCTGCGGCCCCTATCCGGCGAATCGGCCAGCCCCTGTCATTCCCGGTCTCGTCCTTGCTCCCGCCGCAGGGGTACTGGTGGTTGGGTCTCTAGTCGGCGACCGATCAAGGTCTCCAGTCAGTGGAGGGCCCCTTGAACATCGCCAATATGGGCTCCTAAGGATAAGACATCCTCCTGCAACTGAGGTACGTGGTCCACGATCGCCCCCATCAGCTGAACGGTTTCTCTGATCGACTCGAGGCTTCCTTCCAAGCTGGAGACGCGCCCTGGGTTACTCACTGCCGGCGAGGTATGAGCCATGGATCATCGGCTCTGATACCAAAATGATAGGATCCTAGGTGTTTAGCTAAAAATTGTCAACAATTTGGTAATCCTGAAATTCAACTCAACGTATTTTTATTTCATGAAATTGATTAATACAGCTCAGGGCTCGTGGAAGGCCCTGGAATTCAACGAAGGAAGAAGAAGACAACAGAGTGCTAGAAAATTAAGATAGTGGAGGATTTTTGAGTAATTCCCAAACTCCCAGGCAAAGGCTCGTGGAAGGCCCTGGAATTCAACGAAGGAAGAAGAAGACAACAGAGTGCTAAAAAATTAAGATAGTGGAGGATTTTTGAGTAATTCCCAAACTCCCAGGCAACAACACATGCACAGATTCATGACGCCCTCCCTCTGCCTCGATACTCCCCTGATATTCCCCCAAGCACTAATGGACCATTCCCGGTTCCCCAGGTGGGCTTCCCACATCCATCGGCTGGCCCACTTCATTTAGTCCTGGGCCTACCCCATTTCCCCTCTTGGCCCTTCTCACATAAACTTTTCTTACCAGAGGCCTAACAGGAACAATAAAAAAAAAAATTAAAATTAGAAATCAAGAGAAAAAAAGCTTACAAGATCTCCACTTTAAAACCAGACCTGAAGCCAAAATAATACTGGCCTGCCCTTTTATTATTCTCTGAGGAAGGCCACCGACCTAACTCGTTGAAAATCAATTGACTAATTTGCTTGCACAATACCAGGTAAAAACTGCACGTGCAAGGCACATGTAATTGTGTTCATTAGGATTTTATTTCTTTTCGATTTTATGAAAAAAATCGAAAAGAAATAAAACAGGAGTATGCGATAGATAATGATCTAGCTTGATTCTATATTTTTATACTTTTGAATTAATGAAACTAAGAGCGACAAAAGAAAGAATAAATCTTATTATTCTAACATATTATTAACATTCCTTTGATACTTTTGAGACTTCAAGGGCTATCTCTGCCTATTTTACTTGTAGTTAAAAACTGAAATATATATAATCAATTAAATAATAAATGCACAATAGAATAGGCAATTGTTTTATAGTACGTTTTTGCACTCAAATGAAAGGATTTCTTCCCTAATCATTTTATTCAGGCAAGACCGTTAAATGATGATCTAATGGTTGTTAAGGATTTTCATCTCAGAGAGGTTTCAACCTTCTTTGGCTCCAAAGATGCTTTCGGATCCAAACTTGGATTGGAGAGTTTGGCATCCTTGGAATCGACACTATTTGGCATAGTTGTAATTATCGTCTTCGTTGACGGTAGCTCAATCGACAATCTGGGCTCGCAACGCACCAACTTTGCAACTCCTCTGGCAGAGACCGAGCTGCTCAGACATAATTTCAAAAGCAAAATACGATAAAAAAATTCTCTATTTGAAAGCAAAGAATGAAAACGTTGATATTCTTCCTCATAATCCTCTCCATAGCCTCAAAAGTTATAGTTTCATCACTAGTGTTTAATCATTAATAGTATACTAAATAGAAACAAGTGGAGGAATTACCAAGTTCGAAGATAACCACCAAAAACACGTCTATGATGATTTGATTGTTGAAGGAATGTGATCAAACAAAAACTTATTGTTATTTTTAGTATATAAAACTCCCTTGAGAAATTTTGTTTGAAGGGAAAAAAAAAATACATCTAAGCCCATTGATCCAAACTAAACCGTTTCACCATTTTGGTATTGAACTTGAACGCAAATTGTAATCAAAGTGGTAACATTATACAACTGAAGAACCTAAGAACATGGAAGCAAAAATTACATAGAAAAGTTCCTTTTTATTCCATTTGTGCATGAGAATGCAGACTACAAAAGGAATAGTTGAAGTTACCTTATGACCAACAGTTGGAGAGAAAAAAACCAAGAGGAATAAATTTAGGCTGGGTCTAACATGAGTACAAAAATAACATTGAATAACATTGGGTCATTAAAGAGATCATGGTCATCATCAGACTGCAAAATTACACTTTTGATTTCTTTAAAACTATGGACTGTAATTTTCACAAGGCATATCATGTACAATACCACTTAAGATTTGAGAAATATTATTTTTGTCCAAAATATTAGTAGGATAAAAAGTACCACGGTCTTCACCTAGTTATGATCAGAAACATATAGGCCACTTCAGATCAATGAACTGATTGCTAAATAGTAAATAATTTTCATGATAAGATACGTTGGATAAAAATTTAACTCTTCAAATGACATTTCTTTCAGAGCATAATCCTATCTTATCTAACAAAGAAAAGGTAGAGATTAACTCTTCACTAGTGCATTTAGTTTCAATACCATAACTGAAATTGCAATTTGCATTCGTATAATTCCTTCCACGTTCTCCTATAACTCAGCATCAAAATTCCGAATTTAGCGCACTCATTTCAAATTAAAACTCCAAACATGTAACGCATGGAGCATAAATTGAATGGACAGCCTAAAGGCTAAAGTCTCATTTAACAACCACAATACGAGTAGTACGACAACCATTGACACACACACAAGAACTTTCTTCATTCAAAGGCAAAATAGGCAATGAGATAAAAACATAAAAAGAAGGGGACATTAGTAGAAAAGAAAATTAAAACACACCAAGTGAGGAAAACTAAAAAGAACAAATATCAGAGGGAGAATTACCAATAACAGAGATTTATAACCCCTTCTTAACACAATAAATAGTCAGACGAGTACCAAATCTTAAACAGATTCTATATAAAACCCCTAGATAATCGTACAAGTACCAAATCTTAGACAAACTCTTGCTTAGAAATTAAACATAATACTTCAAAATTAAGAAAGATTCCCACATTCATCACAAATTTCAAAACAGAGGAAGAACCTTATTTCTTAAGCAAAATTTCGAATCCTTATTTCTTTCCTTTGAAATTTTTATGACCAATCAAACTCTCAATATCAAAAACTAACTTAGAATCAAAATCCCTTTTCATATCCATTAAAATCAAATGGTTAACCAAAAAATTCTCATATTAAAGCATAACAATCAAAATTAGTAATTTTTAAAAACATTTTCACCACCTTAAATCTTGTAATTATCATGAGGAATCATGACGAAAATCAAAACATCAAAAATTAAATAAGAACCCTAAAATTAAAGTGAAAAGTTTGAACTCAAATATAGTGTAGAGCTTGGTTTCTTCAGTCTTTCCACGAGCTTTACTGAGAAAAATTGGTTTTTGTCGCACAAGTTTCCAAAAGCGTTCATCGAAGCCGATTGTTGCCAAGATTCACTGCCGACAACGACTGTGACTATTCCCACAAGTTTCAACGATTGTTTCCAGGAGCTCTGACTTGTAATCAGAGGTCTAGAATCATCGAAACTACATCGTGGCCAAATACTATGGAAAGACCAAGGCTTTACGACATAGGACTTGCGAGCAGCGATTAGAGAAGGGAAAAAAAAAAAAAAAAAACAAGTGACAAGAAAAATATATGATTAAAAAGTGAAGAAGCAAAAAAAGGGGAAAAATTGACTACCACTTCTCTGCTTTAAGACTTAATATATAAAAATAAAAAGAGATCAGTTAAGGATTTTTAATTTAAAATCTGCATTGGAAGCACGGAAAAAAGGATAAAGATTTATCATTAATAATATCACTTTAAAGTGGATATAGAATATAACCACCACTAGCAGTTTTAATAATTGACAATTATTTTGGATAAGTTTGCCACCTATTCTCATAGAATACAAATGCAAAAAAACCGCTCTTATAACTGACTATAACAATCCATTTTCCTTTTTCTCAAAAGAAATGAAATGTTATTCACCTTTTCTTGCTAACGTGAAATTGCAGCAATTGAAGAACCCGATTGCTAATAATCGACTCAGGCAAGAGATTAGAATTAGTTCAAAGATGTTCATAATATCATTAGGTTGGGATGGGGTTACATTAGATTTGAAGAGATCAAGAAAGATAGAAAGTTCTTTCTAACTTGCACTTTAGATGCTGCATTTTGGCTTAGTGACACTTTGGAGGTTATCTACAGAATAAAAGTTCGCTAGGGATTCAAGCGCAAATTCAACAACTCCTCAATGACCTTGCTAGTGGAAGTCTTCGCAATTGCAGGGGGTGAGTTGTTAAAGGTTATGAGGATTCAGGGGGGTGGTCAGAAATATTTTCCTTCCAGGGGATAGAACCAACTCCGGTTAGAAGGCTATGAAGTTTAAGCTTCACACAGTTCTGGCAAAGGACTCCGGTGCTCTATCGGGTTTGGCAAAGGCGAATCAGGTCGACTCTCGTCATGAAAACTACTCATCGATTCCTCCTTCTAGAGGATATGCAACATCCTTGGATAAACCACAAGGCAGATGGAAGCAAGGTAATAGGAATATGGAGGATATGCAACATCCTTGGATAAACCACAAGGCAGAGGGAAGCAGGGTAATAGGAATATGGAGAGGAACAAGGCCAAATATCCCGATCAAACAATGGTCGGCACACCTGATAACCATGGGCAGAGCGGGAGAAGTTGAAGAGGAAGGATTGTTCCTTTGGAAAACGAAGATAAGTGCATGTAACTTTGGAATTGTAGTCAGCACTGAACGGTGAATATAGGAGGAAGGGAAGTTGGGTGGAGCTGTATAAGGTTGTTGCTTCAAAACATGCAGCTCCGGTTAATGGATTCTAATTAGGAATTGGAGGGGGCTACAGCAAGTGCTACTAAGTCAGTAAGAAGGAAAGGCAGAGACATGGAACTGAAGAAGAACTAAAGAATTTAGAATTCTTACATGAAGTTCATGTCATGGAATATCATAGGAGGGAACTCTTATTTTAAACGAAGAAGAGTTCAGGAAATAGTTTGGAAAGAAAATCCAGATGTGTTGATCATTCAAGAGACTAAAAGGACGGAAATTGACATAAGGTTTGTAGGTAGTATTTGGAAATCTAGATTCAAGGAGTGGGGTTCGTTTCCCGCGAGTGGCTGTTCAGGGGAATACTTGTAGTTTGGGATGTCAGACGGGTTAAACTGGTGGAGAGTTTTTTGGGAGAATTTTCGGTAACCATTAAGGTTGAGGAAGAAAACAGTGATTATTGGTGGCTCTCGGGTGTATATGGGCCTAAATTTACAACAAGAGAGATTCATTTTGGGACGAGTTAGTAGGCCTTTGGTCTTTATGCGGACACAGATGGTGTGTAGGAGGGGATTTTAATTTAACACGACTCATGTCAGAGAAAAGTGGTAGCACCAGATTTACGAGAAGTATGAGACGCTTCGATGAACTCATTCGCGATTTAAAACTGACAGATCCTCCACTGCACAACACAAAATTCACTTGGTCTAACTTCAGAGAGTCTCCTGTTTGTTGCAGATTGGACCGGTTTATGTTATCTGAGGGTTGGTCAGATTTTTTTCCCTTTGGTCGTCAGGAGGCGACGGTTAGAGGTGTCTCCGATCATTGCCCTATGATTTTCCATACGAAAGCACCAAAGTGGGGTCCTTCTCCTTTCAGGATTGATTACACTTTGGAAAATAAGAAGTTCGTTAGAAGTTTGAAGGTTTGGTGGGAGGAGGATGAGTTTCGGGGTGGGAAGGGTATAAATTCATGAGTAAGTTGAGAAATTTGAAAGATAAGGTGAAAACTTGGAGTAGGGAGGTAGCCGAAGCCACTAATGCAGAGAAGAGGAGTCTTTGGGCTAAGGAAGGGGATGCAAACACTAAGTTATTCCATTGGCTCTTGAGTGCTAGAAAGTCTGAAAACACAAAGCTCCAAAACGAAGAAGGGGCCATTTTAGAAGCGAGGAGGGGATAGTCAAGCTGATTGTTGGATTTTATGAGGATCTTTACAACTCCACTTCGCCTCAATTTCATGGAAATGATGGGTTGAACTGGTGCCCCATTTCCAATTTAGCAGCGGAATATTTGGAAAAACCATTTGAGGTAGACGAAATTAAGAGAGCAGTTTTTGATTGTGATAGAAATAAAGCTCCCGGCCCCAATGGTTTTTCTCTGTCTTTTTTCCAGGAGTGTTGGAGATTTCTCAAGGGAGATATTTTGAAGACGTTTGAAGAGTTTGGAGGTCGGAATACTTAACGGTCTCACAAATGAGACTTACATTTTCCTAATTCCAGAAAAGGCAAACTCGTCCCGAATAAAAGATTTCAGAATGATTAGTTTGGTTTGCAGCCCCTACAAAATCATTTCAAAGGTGTTGTCGAATGGATTAAAGGATGTACTTGAGGAGACTACTTCAGAAGTTCAAGGGGCTTTTGTTTCGGGAAGGCAATTTTAGATTTAGTTCTGGTGGCCAATGAGCCGGTGGAGGAGTACTGTCTTCTGGTAAAGACTAAGAGGTTGTTCTTTTGGAGTGTAATTTGAGTGTAGTTTTTGAGTTGAATTTGAGTTATAACTTGAGTTGAAATTAAAATTTGAATAAAGTTGAGTAAAATTAAATAAAGTTGAAACTTAAAAGAACGTGAACTTAAATAAAGTTGAAATTTGAGTTATCTTTTTTTGAGTTTTTTGGACAAAAGAACATGCCCTAAATTATAAAAATCGACTTTGAAAAGGCTTACGATTGAGTTGAGTGGAAGTTCCTAGATTTTGTTATGGAGAGGAAAGGTTTTGGGGAAAGATGCAGAAAGTGGATTCTGGATGCCTTGGGTCCGCTTCGTTCTCGGTTATGATTAATGGAAGACCTCGGGGTAAATTTGCAGCTTCTAGGGCTTCAAGGCAGGGAGACCCGTTGTCACCATATATGTTTACACTTGCGGTGGACGTGCTTAGTAGGCTTATTGACCGAGCAGTAGAAAACTCTACGATCATGCCACATAAAGTGGGGAGATCAAGCATTCCAATTAGTCAATTGCAGTTTGCTGACGACACGCTCCTTTTCAGCTCACTGGATGAGGAAAGCTTGTCAAACCTTGCTCTAGTAGTGGATACCTTCTGTTTAATCTCTTGCTTGAAGATTAATTTGGACAAGAGCATTATTTGGGGCATAAACACGGAAGAAGCTAGGTGCATAGCCTGGTAGAGGTTTTTGGTTGCACAAAAGGTTCTTGGACAGTTAAATATTTGGGTTTGCCTCTCGGTGGGAATCCTTTGCAGCATAACTTCTGGAATCCAGTATTGGGAAGAATTGTTAAGAGGTTGGATGGGTGGATAAAGGCTTATTTGTCAAAGGGGGCCGTCTTACACTCATCCAATCTGATTTGTCCTCGCTTCTAGTGTATTATTTGTCCATTTTCAGAGTCACTGTTGGTGTGGCGGAGGAGATAGAGAAATTAATGAGGGATTTTTCATGGAAAGGTTATTAGAAGGATAGTGCCAGTCATCTTGTGGCTTGGGAGCGTGTAGACCTAAAAAGCTCGGGGGGGCTGGGTATCGGTAACATTAGAAAAAGAAATGAAGCTCTACTAGCAAAATGGTTATGGAGATTCCCCATGGAAAGAGTCTCCATGGCAAAGTTATAGAAGGGAAGTATGGGCAGGATAATAACGGTTGGGATGCTGGAACAACCTTTAGAGTCACTTACAGATGCCCTTCGAAAGTTGTTCAGTTCGTCTCAGCTGGGTATTTTCAGCAAGTTAATTGGAAAGTTGGTTCGGGTGAGACTTAGATTTTGGGAGGATGTGTGGTGCAACGAGCTGCCTTTGAAGTTGAAAATTCCAACATTATATCGTATCTCTCCTTTACATAATCAACCGATTCCGGATTTTACTTCGTCGTCTAATTTCCAAGAGAGTGGAGTTCAATCTTGGGATTTTCAGTTCTCAAGAAACTTGACTGATAGGGAATTATTAGAGACCTTTGAATTAGTTAAAGTACTGGAAGGGGTAACTCTCTGCGGTGTTCTTGAGGATCGGAGGATTTGGATTCCAGATCCAAATAGGATATTTTCTATTAGGTCTTATTTCTCTTTGCTGACATCCGAATCTTCAACTCTGCCCTTTCTTTTAATTGATAAAGTTTGGTGCCTTCATGGAATGAATGGAGACTAATATGAATCCACCGCCACTAGCATCGCAACCGGCACGGAATCAAAATGAGGCTTAGGTGGGAGAGCTAGCGTATGAACGATTTAGGAAGCAATAGCCTCCGACATTTGAGGGGGACACTGGTCCATTAAATGTCGAAGAATGGATGTGTATTCTTGAGAAGATTTTCGACTTCATAAAGTTGACAGATCAGGAAAAAGTGGCATATGCGGTGTATCAAATGAAGAACAACGCAAGAATTTGGTGGGACGTTGTTAAGAGGACCGTGGATGTGAATACTCTGACCTGGACGGGAATTCTGGAGTTGTTTAACTCTAAATACTACAACGCTAACATTCTGGATGCAAAATGGACGAGTTTCAAGAGTTAAAGTAAGAGAACTCTACAGTGATTGAATTTGCGCAGAAATTCGATCAATTGTCAAGATTTGCACCCGGATTGGTAGCAACGGAAAATGATAGTAAAATGAGGTTTATGAAAGGTCTAAGGTCGGATTTGGCAAAGTTAGTGGATGCTGGTGAGACAGGGCCATGCACCTATGCATAAGCTGTTGAGCGAGCGATTCGATAAGAAATGTGGGAAAATGTTGAAAAAAGACAGGCTCAATTTTCGAGGACCAAGGAGAGTGATACCGGTTCTAATTCTCGGTCTCGCTTTAGCAATCAAGGGAATTTCCAACATAGTGGAATTTTGGAAACAGAGGAGGACAAGGACCCCAGCGGGGAAATTTTAGAAATCGAGGCAATAGGTACTTTGGAAAATAACCAAAGCGGAAAAAGCAACAAAGGTAGAGATGGGCAAGGAAATCAGAACAGGCCGAATCGAGGAGATGACCGAAGACAACATGGCCAACAGGGCTTTGAGTTATGGCCAAATTGCAACAACTGCCAACATCGACATCGTGGAGAATGTTGGATGAACAACTTTGGGTGTTATACTTGCGGAAAGCCTAGGCATTATGCTAGAGATTGCCCGGACAACCTGAAACAAGGAGGACGAGGTGGAAATCAACAGAAGACAAATGCTCGAGTGTTTACCCTAACTCAAAGTGAAGCGGAGGCTGGACCTTCCGAAGTTGTTTTAGGTCAGCTCTCTATGGCTGATACTACTGCATATACATTAATAAACTCAGGTGCATCTCACTCTTTTATTGCCGTGAACTTTGCTAGAAAGTTAGGGAGAACGTCAGAGCTAGGGGAAGTATGTAGAGTGTTTTTACCTTCAGGAGATTGTTTGAAGTTCCAATCTTGGTTTAGAGCAGTGCCTATTGTTATTTATGGTAGAGAATTGTATGCCGATCTAATCATACTAGAGATGTATGATTATGATGTCATATTGAGAATGGGCTAGTTAACATGGTATTATGTTGTGACAGACTATAAAAAGAAGAAAGTGATCTTCTTGCCCCCAGGAGAGAGAGAAACATTCGAGTTTCATGGAACCTCCCGCAAACAGAAGTTGCCAATTATATCAGCTATGAAGGCTTATAAAATGCTAGCTAGTGGTTGCGTTGGATATCTAGCTAATATTATAGACATGACGAGGGAAGTAACATTTGAGCCTAAAGACGTTCCAGTGGTTCGAGCTTTCCTGAATGTTTTTCCATATGATTTACCTAGTCTGCCACTAGATCGAGATTTGGAGTTTGTGATTGAGTTATTACCTAGAACTGCGCTAATTTCTAAAGCTCCATATCGTATGGCCCCAGCGGAACTGTAGGAATTGAAGACACAATTACAAGAATTGTTGGATAAAAAGTTTATTAGACCAAGTTATTCACCTTGGGGAGCACCGGTGTTGTTCGTTAAAAAGAAGGACAGGACGATGAGGATGTGCATTGATAATCGAGAGCTGAATAAGGTTACCAAAAAGAACAAGTATCCTCTGCCGAGGTTTGATGATTTGTTTGATCAGCTCCCATGTGCGGCAGTCTTCTCGAAGATTGATTTGAGATCAGGGTATCATCAGCTGAAAGTTTGAGAAGAGGACATTCCCAAGACAGCATCCGAACTAGATATGGGCACTATGAGTTTCTGGTAATGTCGTTTGGATTGACTAATGTCCTAGCAATGTTCATGAATCTCATGAATCAAGTATTTGAAGAATATCTTGACAAATTCGTGATCGTGTTCATTGATGATATACTAGTGTATTTGCGAACGGAGCAAGAGCGTGAGGTAAACCTGCGATTAGTGTTGCAAAGGTTGCAAGAGAAGAAGTTGTACGCCAAGTTCAAGAAATGTGAGTTTTGGTTGGAGAAAGTTTCATTTCTTAAACATATGGTCTCAAGGGAAGGAATTTTAGTGGATCCATCTAAGGTAGAAGCCGTGAGTCAATGGAAGAGGCCGAATAATGCTACTGAAGTTCGTAGCTTTCTTGGATTAGCAGGGTATTACCAACGCTTCGTCGAAGGATTCTCGAGAGTTGCGCAACCTTTGACTTAACTCACTCGCAAGAATGTCAAGTTTGAGTGGACGGATAAATGTGAGGAATGCTTTCAAGAATTGAAGAAGCGATTAACTACAGCTCCAATTTTGGCTATTCCTTCGGGTAGTGAAGGATTTGTGATATATAGTGATGCCTCTGGACTAGGTTTGGGAGCAGTATAGTGCAGCATGAAAAGGTAATTGCCTATGCTTCTCGGCAATTGAAAGACTATGAAAAGAATTATCCGACGCATGACCTTGAGTTAGCCGTTGTGGTGTTTGCGTTGAAAATATGGAGACACTATCTATATGGAGTACACTGCGACATTTACACAGACCATAAGAGTCTGAAGTATATCTTCACACAGAATGAGTTAAACATGAGGCAACGAAGATGGTTGGAATTTGTAAATGATTATGATTGTGATATCCATTACCATCCAGGTAAGGCAAATAAAGTCATTGATGCCTTAAGTAGGAAGAGAGTGGCCAGTTTGGTTACTTTGCCTTGAATACCAGGTCCATTGAGAAACGATTTGAGTAAATTGGAGATAAAGTTTGTAGTGGGACAATTATCTACATTATCCATGCAACTGACGATCGTGGAAGATATTAAAGGTAAACAGCATTTAGACCCTCTAATTGAACAATTAAAGCATGAAGTCATAAAGGATAGGCGTCTGAATTTTCAAATCTCTCGAAAGATGGTGTGTTGGGATTTAAAGGTCAATTATGTGTTCCCGACAATGAAGAAATTAAACAGTAAATTTTGTGTGAAGCTCATAATACGTCGTATTCGATGCATCCTAGTACAACAAAGATGTACCAAGATCTGAGGAATTATTTTTGGTAGCCTGGAATGAAGAAGGATGTAGTGGAGTATGTTACTAAATGTTTAACTTGCTAGCAAGTGAAAGCTGAGCACCAAAAACCCGGTGGATTGCTGCAACCGCTAGAGATTCCAAAATGGAAGTGGGAACAAATTGCTATAGATTTTGTTTCAGGGTTGCCGAGAACCGTGAAGGGACATGATTCAATTTAGGTCATAGTGGATAGAATGACCAAATTAGCTCACTTCCTACCATTGAGAACAACTTATACGGTTGATAAGCTAGCAGAAATATACATATAAGAGATAGTGAGACTACATAGAGTCCCAATATCCATAGTTTCTGACAGAGACAGTAGATTTACATCGACATTCTAGAAGAAGTTACAAGAAGGCATTAGGACAAGATTAAAGTTTAGTACCGCGATGCATCCTCAGACAGACGATCAAATGGAGCATACTATTCAGACCTTGGAAGATATGTTAAAAGCTTGCGTGTTAGGCTTCCAGGGATCGTGGAGTAGATATCTTCCTCTGATTGAGTTTTCTTATAATAATAGCACAGGAGTCCATCAAAGCTGCTCCATATGAAATTTTATATGATCATAAATGTCACTCACCGATACATTGACATGAAGCAGGAGAGCGCAGATATTTGGGTCCAAAACTTGTGGACCAAGCCAATGAAGCTATCAAGAAAATCAAGGAAAGATTGAAAGTCTCACAAGATCGACAGAAGAAGTATGCGGATAAAAGACGACGACCACTGGAATTTGAAATAGGTTACAAGGTATTTCTGAAAGTTGCACCAGTTCGGGGAGTAATGAGGTTTGGAAAGAAGGGTAAATTAAGCCCTAGGTCAATTGGGCCCTTTAAGATTATTGAGCGCATAGGAAAAGCTGCATATAAACTAGCCCTTCCACCGAGACTGTCTGGAGTGCATGATTTGTTCCATGTGTCCATGCTATGAAAATATTTGGGGAACCATCTCATGTGTTGAGTTATGAAACGATAGACGTGGATCCAGAACTATCTTACCAAGAACAACCTATAAAAATAATGGATAGAAAAGAGAAGGAATTGCAGAACAAGACCATTCCACTTGTGAAGGTCCTTTGGAGGAATTATGCAGTCGAAAAAGCGACTTGGGAGTTACAGGAAGATATGAGAAAGAACTTCCCAGTTTTGTTTTAAGTTTTGGGGACGAAACTTTTGTATGTTATAGGGAATCGTAACGTCTCAATTTTTGGGCTTAAACTTTTGTATTAATTTTGTATGAAGGAATTGTAAGAGAAACGATAAAGGAGCTCAAGGATTAAATTGCAAGGCTTTGGGGGGTAAGATTGTAAGAATTTTCATATTTAGGGACCAGATTGTAATATTAGGAAAAAAAAAAGGTGCCAGCTGCCCTTTCACGTGGCATGGTTGGAGCTTCAGCCAAGCCACCAAATTCTCTCCCTTAGCCACGTTGAGAGCTAGGAGCATTAAAGAAAAACTCCATCATTTTCCCCAAGCCTTCTTCAATTATTTTGCAAACTTCAAAACTAGAGATAACCCAGCCCTATTAGCCTCTTAAATCACAAAAGAAAGGAGGAACAAGCTTCCCTCAAAACTCCATTCTCGGATTCCTTCAAAGGCCCAACTTTTAACATGCAAATTTGAACTCAAAGTGAAGTTCTTCTATATTTTTGGTCTCCGAATCTTGTAACCAACCTAAGGAGTATTAGGACAAGCACAATCAAGCCTTCTCAACGGTGGACATTACTCTTCTGCAACAATCCGATTTCAGAAAAAGGGCTACAGCAATTTGTAGAGGAAAATGGGTGATTTGAGCTAGAGTTCAAGGTAAAGGTTTATTTGGGAAAAAAATCTTTCAATGGCTGAGTGTTTGGTTGGGAGTAATTGATTGAATTATATTTTGATTTTAGCACGAGGTACCATATACTAACAAAGTGTTGATTGAGGATGTACGTATAGGATTTCTTGGTTATGAAGTTAAAAACATAAACTTAGGTGTTCATGATATCTAGGGACTGCCTGAGGAAAAACTGAGAACTGAATTTTCTTAATGCCTTTTTAAAGTTAGCTGTGTTAGAACCATAAAAATAGACGTTATAAGCTTTGTATAGCTAGAAGAATCACCTCAAACGGATAACTATAGCTCAAGTTATGCAATTTTTAAAGTTAGGCATGATTTCTGTAAATTCTGCAGAAAAACTAGCATGTTTTGATCTGGTGTGACATATTTTTAGAGGCCTTAATTAACCCGAAACTAAGCTTATGATAGCCTTTTAGAAAGATCTAGATGTCTACTTCAATTAGGTACTGATTTTATAATTTTTGAGGCTATAAAGAATATTTTACGAATATTCCCATAACGGCCGCTCAAATAGCATTTTCTAAGAAAACTTAAGAACAAGAACCGAGATGTCCATTTCATGGTTTATGGTTGCTGCACCTAAACCATTATTACTACCATATAGAACATGCTAATAGTGACGTGTGGGATTTAGAATCACGTCATTTGGAGTTTTGTAGCTCGAGTTGCGCGCATTAGAAGTTTCATGTAAAAACTTCTCAAAAGCTGTCAAAAACAGAAGAACCAGAATTTTAATTTCTTGAGAACTGATTTTGAGGTACTTAGAGAGCTCAAATTTAGGTTTATGATAGCTCGTAGGAAAGATATACATGTCTAATTTCTTTTGGAGTTGATTTTGAAACTTTTGGAGACATAGAAAATATTTTATGAATTTTCTTGTCAAGATTGACGAATTTGTCAAATTACAGTTTTTAGGAGAATATGATTATGAGTTAGAAATTGATTTATGGTTGAGCTATTGAGCTTTAATAATGAAGGCCAATTTGTTTATTTTGGACAGTAGAAAGGAAAATGAACAAGGGAAGCGAAGAGAGTTAAACTCAGATTTTGCTAAGCAACTCAGGTAAGTAGAGTATGACTTCTCTGCAGTACTTGTAAACTTTGTTTGATAGACTTTCTATGGAATGCCTAGTATGCTATTATGTGAATTTTTACGACATTGTCAATGTGTATGTTTTGTGAAGGCATGCTTGTGCTAATATATTGTACACAAAGTAGAGCAGCACGTTAATTATTAAATTACTTGTGATTGAGCACATAATAGCATGCATGATAGGCCGGTACTACCAAGTCGTCAAAGGACTCCTATTGTGATATGGTGATTAATGAAATTGTGATAAGGTGATTAATGAAATTGTGATTGAGCCGCGCAAGTCTCTCGAGCTAAGTGGGTGATGACAGAGACTATATTGTGATATTGTGAAATTGTGATTTTGAATGCGCTGGTCGTTCCCTCGAGCCAGGTGGGTGATGACGGGGAACTTGGTATTGTGATTTGAGAAATTGGCATGTGGTCAGATTGTGAAAAAGTCAGCGGCAGTACCAGGAGGGCCCTAGAGATATATAGTGCACGTGCATATAGTGTAAGAATTGATTGGCATAAGTTACCTAAGATGTTGTGATGCATGCATATGTTAAAATGAGATTGTATAACTATAGCTCTACTTACTGAGCCTGTAGCTCATTAAAGTTTGCTCTGTGCTATAGGTAAAGGTAAGAACAAAGCATAACAGTAAGCAGGGGAGTTGGCTTCGTTGACTGCTGTACATATGGTTAGACCGAAGAAGCTGCACGCGTATTATTTTGGGTTTGTAAATACATATATTTTAGAGTTAAACTCATAAACCTTGGATGACTGTATAATTATAATTATGGCTAGAAAACCTGATAAGAATTGTGTATTAACGAAATCTTGTGAAAGCAAAAATTTTGCAACACCATAATTTCTGCATAAATGAAAAGTGAAGGTTAATTATTGCGGCACATCATTAGGATTAATAATAAGTAAGGCTTAAAAAGAGATGGTATAAAGGGTGTCACAGTTCAGTTATAATTTTCAAAGCCTGCATAACCTAATGCTTGTTTACTTCATTAGTTTGAACAAAAATTTAAGTTTTGTGAGGAAAAAATACGGTATCAAAAAAAGTTTAAACAACAGTTTGAACTTATGAAAGAATGGGGCAAATATGGTGAAATGTTAGTCATTCAAATAAACAAAATTACTAACCCCCAATAAAATAAAATTCACAGAAGGTAGATGTATATGGGTGTCTCTATATATGTAAGATTATATACTCAATACTAGTGGAAAAAAATTTTCATTTTCCAGCTCCTGAGAAAGACGATGTATGTGGATTGACATGTTAGGTAGATGTATATGGGTGTCTCTATATATGTAAGATTATATACTCAATACTAGTGGAAAAAATTTTTCATTTTCCAGCTCCTGAGAAAGACGATGTATGTGGATTGACATGTTGCTGACTTTTTGTCCGTACGTGGCTTGACTCGACATTGGTTAGACTTAGTTACCTTAAATGAACATGTAACGATACTTCTTTTGGGTTCCACGTGATACCTCTATATTGTTAAAGTTAACCGTGTGGCTCAATATTCAATGTGCAAGTTTGGGCGCCTCTGAAATCCAGTAGTTTTACTCTTCACTGGACGCTTGACGTTGAATGGGGATGGTCCCCCGTGATGCACATGTCGATGGAAATAACTAATGGCCTTTGTTTGGCAAGATAACTTTATAATTATGATGTGCACAAGTAAAAATCCTGCGTGCATGTGCTGAAATAGAAAACAAGTCACATATATATATATATATATATATATTTTTTTTTTTTTCTTTTTTGAGAAAAAAAGTTATTGAATTAAACGTAGATAGATTGACTATATATAGCCAGATGGGTATTTTATTGCATTTATTCCCCTGAATTTGTATGTATTTAACAATTTGTCTGTTGAATTCTTAATTTTGATAAATTATCCTCTCAACTTATAAAATTGTTGCAAGATGTCCTATTTTGATGATGATTGGGGCACCAAGAGTTGGAAGTTTAATTAAGCTTAAAAAACTGATCTCCTATGGCATGTAAAACACTATATATTCTGAGATGAGATATGTATACATTTGAATATTTTGAATTTGAGTACTCTTAAGAAAACCATTTCGACTTTGATTAATGATTAAAAAAAAAATCTTAACTATCTTATTGGCATTTGAGAGAAATACATACACACGGACATATTTTGCCATCTTACATATGGATACATACCTATACGATGAAACCCATAAAAGTTTAATTTATGCATTTCAAGTCTTTTCGGCATATTTTTTCATTTTTATGCATTATTTAAGAGTGCACGCTTTATTCTTTGAAATTCTTTGCAACTCTTTATGCTCCCTTGAAGCAAGAACTTTTTTAACCAAGTTTTGATACTCCAAAAAGGAAAACAACCTTTGAAAGTCAGAAGAGCGAAAATGAAAGGTGATATTCTAACCTTCTATAACAATTGCCTAGCTAGTAGCTAGTTTGATCTCGTCAACGTTGCTAGCTAGTAGCTAGTTTGATCTCGTCAATGTTGCAACTAAACAAATTTAAGAGTATGGAAAGGCAATCGGCCCTAGGAAAGAAACGAGAAAAAAAAAAAAAACTGTGTCGGTCAGAATTCTGGGATCGCCTTGGGGCGCATCGTCGACTTTCATCTTGAAAATCATTTACGAGGCTTGTATCATTGTAGGCCTTTTAATGAGAGTGGTTGTGTTTGGCGGGGTGGCTTCGTTGGGTGGATTTGATTACGTTTAGAGGACGAAATTCGGACGGCTTTGAGGCGTTTTCCGGTTCCTTCCTGTCTGGTGGTTGTACTCTTCCGTGGTTTTGTTCCAACAATGGTGGGCTTCTTTGGGGGTAGTGGTATCGGCTCCAGATGTTAATGGTGGTGATACATGTTTTTCAAATTCTATCATTTGAAGGTGTCTCATCAGTTTCGCTGCTTGTCTCTCGAAGCTTTCTTTTTACCCTGATGAAACCTTTTGTCGGCTCAACTTTCATTGAAGGCTTGTGGCAATCGTGCTTTAGGATTTAGCAGTTTATGTTTAGTCTAATAAGGGTGTCGATATTTCTGCCATATAGTTTTAGTATTTTTATTGTAATAATGAAGATGGTTCTCCCACTATATGAATTTATTTTTAGTCTGCCAGATTTAGGTCATGGGGAGTTAGAAGTTCCGCTAGCTATGAGTCTAGGCAGATTCCTTGGTCGCCTTAGAGCTACAGTTGACATGCTCTCGATTGATTGAAAGCTCCCATCGATAGTGGTTTCAAAAAGAGCCTTATGCGTGCTCAAATTAATGTGTCAAAAAAAATTTTTATTATCAAGTTTCATCTTGCATCATCTTTTTTGTGCTTCATCAGAATTTACTAATGTAATCGGTTTTTATCGAGTATTTTATATTGTGTACTATAGAATTATCCGCATTATACTTGGTGTCTGTAAGACTTTTTAATTAAATTAAATTTTTACCTTAAAATACAATTTAAATTTTAGAGTTAAATTTATGAGAGGCCATTAAACTTTATTTTCTCTCTAGAACAACATCAATAGATCAAAGTTAGTTCATCTGTTAAATAAGTGGATGAAAAAAGTTAATTATAAGAACTTGTACTAAATTTTAGTCCTTAAAACTATAGAAATACGTCAAAGTTAGTCCTTTTATTAAATACATAACAACTAGATATAGATATCTTTCGCTCCATGCTAAATTATACTTCTAAATAGTTTTCTATTTTTCAAAAAAAAAAAAAGTGAATTTATTTTACAAAACGCATTTGGTAATATTGTTTTGGTATGTGTTTTTAATTATTCTCAATTTTTATTTGAAATTGAGGAAACTTTCTTGTGTTTCAAAAAATTTTAAGCAATTTTTTCTCGGAACTAAAATTTTTTGTTTCTAAAATAGAGATCAAGATTGAGATTACGGTTGGATTGAGGTTGAAACTATAATTGAGTTCAGGGTTGTGGTCAAGTTTGGGGTCGGGACTGATGGACTTGTCGTGATCATGGTTGCTATAGGGATAGGCCGGAGTTAAGGCCAATCTCGATTCTGATTCAGCCTCAACCATCTTATTAGTCCAAATCTTAAACTCGACCTTGTCCTCTAATCTCAAGTACAATCCTATCTCAACTCTGGCTCTGATCTCCGTCTGAACATAAGTCCAAGCCTCATTCTAGCGTCTACCTCCAAATAAAAAATTTAGGACTAATTAAAAAAAAAAAAAAATTCCCCCTAAATTATGCTTTTACAAAACTTTGTCTCTCTATCTTTAAAATGCAACATTCATTCCCCCTGAACAATAAAACGTTAACAAAATTACCCGCTCCGTTAAAAAACTTTAACAGTTTTTGACACGTACATGTCACATAAATAATAGTTGTTGCTAACCAATTTAGAACATAAGTACGATTTTACCCACACACCCTAATTTTTTTCCATCAATTTACATATAATATAATAAAAAATAAATCTTCTTCACTCCCAATGACACAATAAAAATCCTTACCAACATAATTCTTTTTTTTAAGGTGATTTTTTATTTTTCATTTTCTATTTTTAACGTAAAAAATATGTTCAAAACAATTTCATTAATATATAATTCCACTAAAAAAGACTCCTAAACTTTTTAACTCACATTCAATTAATGATGAATGTTTCATAATTTAAAGTCTAAATTTAAATTAATTTTAAATTCAAATTAAATTTCAAACCATAGAGTTATGAAAATATCCTTAATATAACTAATTAAATGTCAATTTCCATTAAAAATCTAATGGAGGGGTTTATTTGTTAATATTTCATTGTTCAGAGAAAACGGATGTTATGTTTAAATATCGGAGGGCAAAGTGATACAAAGAGTATAAGAGAATTTTTGTAATTAATCCAAATTAAAACTTGTTTTCTTGATTTAAGAAAACATAAAGCCAAAATAAGATAATCAAACTTGTTTTTAGAACTATTAAAAAAAAATTATTTAGAACTGGGTTAAAGCTATCCATTTAACATTTTCTACCTGTTTATTTCCTAGAAGGACTATCTATGGCACAATTCTTTAGTTCAGAGAATTCAGTAAAACTTTTATATTTGACGCTTTTTATCTATTTCTTTAACAAAGAGACTATCTTTGGCACATTTATTTAGTTCATGCACACAATTTGATACAACTTTCAACACAAAGATTATTTTTAGGAAGAAAAAAAAAAGGTTCAGGGACTTTCACGACTTTTACTCTAAATTTAATTCAGCCTTGTCCAAATATAAGGTTAATTTATTTGTTCAAATTAGCTACTCGTCAAACATATTCTATTTTCAAGTAAAAGGATATTTTTGTGGATTCACCTTTAGTCACTTGCTCGTCATTCATTTTGTGCCACAAGATCGATATCTAAAGAAACACGTAATGGCCTTAATAGGCTAGTATACTAATAAATAAAATACGAAACATACATCTATCAACGGTAAATACCCAGAATTAGAGTAAGAAAAGCGATAAAATTGATATGATATAATATTCTGCTAAATGTACATTATCATGAAGCGTGTGCGCTTATTTATACAAGCAAAGATATATGATTAAGGGTTTCCTTACATATAAGATTCACAAGGAGTACATATGCATCTCCATTTCTTTTCATGACCATATCCATATATTTTTTCACGTACGCATTGTGAATAGTACGTCGAACCCTCACCTTCAATCCTATATATAAGTACGATCAATATTCTTCAATTTTAAAAGAGTAATCACCCCCCTTGAAAAGACTAGTGTCTAATATCGTAATTTCACTTTTAATCATGAAAATCTCCTCGTGACTTTCCACAAATGGAGCCCTAACAATTGTTGCTCCAAAATTAACTAATAACTATAGTAATAACTTTTTTGCTGATTAATAACTATATTAATAATTAATTAATTTAGCATAATCATCTGATCTATGTCTTAATTCATCAAAATGAACTAATTCTGACCATCATGTGAAGAGATTTGAAGCGTGGGAGCTGACCCGAGTACTTCTAAGTCTTTTCCCGATTTGGGCTTTATCTCATGATGATCATTAATATTTATAATATATGACTTTTGCTCTCCAAGTTTGATTGTTTTGTTACCAATCTCAGGCGAATAATTAGGACTGCTCATTGTAAGATCAAGGTTTAAATCCGGCAGCAGCGAGGAGGAGTTTTCGTCGTCTTCCAAGCAACTTCCGCCATCTGAAACCTCGTGATCACCGTTGCCACCGTGGGGTTTCGATGGACTAATTTTGATGGTGGGTGATGAAACAATTGCACTACCAACAGTTTGGGAGTTCTGGAGATCATGATTTGGACGAGAAAAAGACTGATTCAATCGATGATTGTTTGGATCAATTCCCATATTTATGAGCTTTCTCCTGAGATGAGAATTCCAGTAGTTCTTTATCTCGTTATCCGTTCTTCCCGGTAACCGTCCGGCAATCAGCGACCACCTACAATCATTGATGTAATTTTAAGACGTATTGTTACGTGAGATATTAGTCATGCGCATTTAGAATATGTGTAACGGTGTAATTAGAGTACATATGCATCCATTATTGTCAACATTAAAAAAGAGAGGGGGGGTGGTTTTTTTTTTTTTTTTTTTTTTTTTTTTTTTTTAAGGTCATGTCCTACTTAAGAAAAACAAAAAAGATACCTGTTGCCAAGGAGAGCATGGAGTTTAATGATGAGATCTTCCTCATCTTCAGCGAAGTTTCCTCTTTTAAGATCTGGCCGAAGATAATTTATCCATCTTAGTCTACAACTTTTACCGCACCGAAACAGACCTGAATATCAATCAACAATATTCAAATTAGCAATAAAATAGCAACATATATATATATATATATATGATCAATACCCATTATTTATAGTTCTTAATTAAAAATATTAATCTACCAACAAAGTGAACCAACTAATTAATTACTAGCGGAGGCTTTTGAATTAACATGATATCTCTTTATGATCTCTATATTATCCTAATTCTTTTTTTTCATATGTATGTGTATATACATATATATATATATATATATCTGGGTGAGTATATGGACATATATACCTGCAGCCTTGGGAAGAGATCGCCAGCAACCCTCGCCGTGTTTGTGAATGTAATCAATGAGCTTCTGGTCTTCTTGCTTTGACCAAGCTCCTTTGTTCATTTCTCGCTTCTCACAGCAAGGTTTTCTCATACTGTGACAAAGTTAGTACACCACAATAAAGATTTCAATCCCTAGAAGGTAGCTATAGTAGAATTAAGAAGGATGAGATCGATATTATGCTTCTATTTGAGAGGAAAAGATATAGTTAGAGAGCCCAAGAACAGAATGGCACCGGAGGAGCTATACAGGTATATATTGGCATTTGGTCAAATATCCTCTAAAATAAGATCAAGACGGAGGGGGAAAAAAAAGAAGAAAAGTTTGACTTTGACCGGTTGTTTGCCGACGTGTTGCTGCGTGGGTGAAGTTGAGAGAGAGAGAGAGAGAGAGAGGTGGGTACTGTACTATACTATCATTGGCGTGTGACAACGTTTGTGTTAGTTGCCCGTTAAGTAAAAGTCTTTGTGCCTCTCTCTCTCTCTCTCTCTCTAAAGCCTTTGTGCCTGATCTCTCTCTCTCTTTCTCTCTCGGGCAACTAACACAAACGTTGTCACACGACACAAACGTTGTCACACGCCACAATGATAGTACAGTACCCACCTCTCTCTCTCTCTCTCTCTCTCTCTCTCTCTCTCTCTCTCTCTCTCTCTCTCTCTCTCTCTCTCTCTCTCTCTCTCTCTCTCTCTCTCTCTCTCTCTCTCTCTCTCTCTCTCTCTCTCTCTCTCTCTCTCTCTTCTCTCTCTCTCTCTCGTACTAAAATTCTCAATCTATCCATAATGTTCTACATTTTTTTTTCTTCTTCTTTAATTTGGTCATCGTGTATTATTGATCTGAATTCTCTTCCTGTTTGAAGTGATCCATACATATAATTAACCAGCTTTTTAGTAATATAGATGATGTCAAAGATTCCCTTCTGATTTCACAATATGGGCCCTCCAAAATGATTACAAAAATTAGAAAATGAAGAGTTGAATGGTAAACATCGAAGACATATACTGTTGTTTTGACGGTTATGGATTCAAATTATTTTTTATTTATGTGTATTTTTATAAAAAAATATTATAATAAATTAAAAAATATAATTTAAATTATGATATGAATTTTTAAACGCAGTGTAAGAGTTTTCTGATTCCCCATAGAGTTCGTACCCCATCATAATTAATGTACGGTAAACAATGTTAAGTTGTGGAGCTTAATGGCTCTAAAGATTATTGTTTTACGCTGAGTAATTCGTTGATCCACATGAAAAAGGGGTAGTCTCACATTAATGAGAACATGTATAATAATTTTACATCTTTATTTTGTCTGATTTCTTAAACAATTTTATTGCTCTTGTTAATATGGAATTAGAATTAGCTTGTCTATTTTTTATATAACACTACTAAAAAAAAAACAATAAAATACAATATTTATTAATGTTTCATATTCAATTTGTTGCTTGTGTAATCGTATTAATAAATATCAACACGGTCCCCTGCATGTGACTAAAGTAAGTTAATTTGTTTTTTTACAATTCCTGCTTAATTTAACAGCAAACTTAGGCTAAAGATATTATTTTCTAGCATCCGAGAAATAAAACACACGCACAAAAGTAATTCAAGCCCTTTTAAATATATTATCAACATCATGTGGAGCTAATTAATAGGGGATTTTGTTCCCATATTCCCAACAATCCTCCCTCGAAAGAAGTCTATGATCATCCATCAAGATCTCCACCGAGTTTGAGCGCCGCGTTACCATAGGATTTTTCATCTTGAGAGTTTATAATTTTTCACCAAAGATTTCTCATCATTGCGATCAACTTCGAGGGCGCCATCAACCTTCGCGCGTCCAATGTTCTTCAGGAGTTTATCTCCCAGATACTTAGGGTTATTCTGATGCAACTTGTTAGATTCTTGTGTTTTTTAGGATTCAAGCACAAGAAAATGATATTTTTAGAAATCTGAAAAAAATTTCTATATGTAACAAACATGATAATGCACGTTTTTTAAAAATCACATTTTCATCCATCACTTTTTCAAAATATGATTTTTACTGAATACGGTATATGAATAACTTAAGCCTTTTAAACCCATTCTAAATTCCATGTCTTGCCAGTGACAAACTTTATTCACACATTCCCAAATATATGTGTGTGTATTTTTACTTTGCTCCTAAATTTGAAAATCATGACTCTGCTCTTGAAGAATATTCAGAAATATTTTGCACTAATCCTCGTTCGGTAAAATCAACATTCCCTTCGAACAAAAAAAAAAAATATGTGTGATAGTAGAAAGGTTGAAAGGCTAATTTGTGTCTTTAAACATTTATTGTTAAAGAACATAATTAAATGAAAATACTTAAACTGATTGAAGTTCCAAGATGAAATATCTATTTTCACTTAAAATAAGTGGAAGATGCTTCATTGAAACCCTCAAATAGAAATCTAATAAGACAAATCCCTCCCAAAAAAAAAAATATTAACAATAACTAAACGTGCATTTATAGTTTTATAATTGAAAACTTCATTTACGATGTACGAAATTCGACAGTTGAAAGATGTCCCCGCTACCATTAGCCAATTAAATTATAATGACTTATAATCGTAACTTGAGTCCCTTCACACTTCAAGCACGAAGAGCATATAATGTCATGGTGTTGAAGTTTTGTGAGAGTTATTATGTGTGGTTTCTTGCAGAACTTCGATGAACTTTTAATTAATCATAAGTTAGAAAAGGGTCGTCGAATTTTCCGAGGAATATAACATTTTGATGAAAACTTTCCCTTTAGGATGTGGGTTTCGCAGGTACAATTTTTGTAACATCATAGTATACTCATGGAATATCAAAGTTCTTATTTATTATTATTATTATTATTTGTTAAACTAATAAACATGTTCTTCTTTTGTTATCGACGTATGCCGGTCGAATTTCAATAAACACGTGGAATCCCTGATGTGATCGAGAGGATCAATAATGGTAATCTAAATGCATTTTTTAATTAGTAAGAAACTATTACCGTTACCAGCATGGCATAGACTTTCCTTATTGAAATAATAATAATACTAAAATAAAATGGCTGGACTTTCATGCGAATTGAGAAGCATTAGCTTTACACCTGTGTCAAGATAGCGATAAAATGTAGATAAAAGGATAAGGTCAAACCCCAAATATATAGAAATCGGGACTATTGGTAATTGGTTTAAGTGGGTACATATTGTAATTATTCAAGTTCCTCATCGTACATATAATATAAAGTTGACCATTATGTTGAGCTGTCTAGATCGGTTTATTAAAAAAAAAAAAAAAAAAAAAAAAAGAAGTCACCAACCGCTTTTTCTCTTTCATGTTGATAATTATTGTTTTTGCTAGTTTTTAACTTTAATGTTTTTCTTTTCTTTGATAAGAAAGGTAAAAAGTGTTTCATAAAGATCACATACCTTTCCAAGAAAAAAGGTTGTTTCATAGAATCATAAGATAACATTAGAGGAGTTTTCTTTTCTTTAATCCCACACCTAACGATAGACTAGTAATTCTTGCAGGTGGCGAGTGATCTAAAGTATTTTAAAAAACTTAATAGAAAAATAAAAGAGAAAACTTTTTATTAATTTAGGGGTTAAACAAATGTTTAGTCCTCAACTATTGATCATATCCCATTTTGGTCCTAAATTTTAAAATGTCTCAAAAAGTCCTTAATTAATCCATTAAATAATTTCAAATTAATCCTTTTATCCAATGACTATTAAAATCTCAAAAAAAAAAAAAAACACAGGTTACGACCTGTTAATTAATAGTTATGTCTCGATATGTAAATTTATAAAAATAACTCTTATTAGACCGCACATGGCTCTCACGTGCTGTGTTTGTTGAGATTTTAAGAGTTGTATAAACAAACAAACAAAATTCAAAATATTTGAAACTCATTCTAAAATACTTTAAAAGTTATGGAACAAGAACTTGACCTATAGTTCAAGGATTAACAATAAGACTAACGGTTAATTTTTTTTAAGGAAAAAAAAAAAAACCTGACGTGTCGTTGGAAGTTGTAGAGGACAGTGTTTGAAAGTTCATATTTTTCACAAAAAGACGACTACAAAGGCTTTTTCCCATCATCAATCGGCAAAGTGATACTCGAGGAGGACTGGATCAGTGGATAATAGTCACTTGATCAAACAAATTTTGCGATTAAGCATTGAGAAGAAGCCCTCAAAATACGGTGGGTTCAATGAGTTGGGTCCTGTTTGATTGAGTTTTTGTTTATGCTTTCACTGAGAAGAAGAAGATAAGTATAAGTTGTAATTTTTGGTGAGTGTTTTGAACCATATTTTTAAAAGAGCTTATAATAAGCAATGAAATGCTATGATAAAATTTATAATGTCTTATTAAAACTCAGATATAAGTTATAAAGTCTATTTTAGAAGAGGTTTAGTGAGAAATCACATTTTGTGGCTTTGGTTAGAAACTCTTTTAGAAAATTAAAATACTTATGACATATCACCCAAATACTTTTAAAAGTAACTTTTTGACCTAAGAAACTAAAAATAACTTCTAAGAAGCTCTGCCAAACGTACGCTTTATGTGGTTAATTGCCAATTGTAGGATTGAGATTAGAATTAGTAGAATTCAATAAAGTTGTCGGGGTAGAGCTGAAAAATAAAGGAGCACCCGTTTTATTTTTTTATTTTTCTTACCTACTACTAGGAACTAGTTTCAATTGCGGGATTAAGTTTTTTAAATTTAATGAGTGTATATGTTAAAAATTTGCAATACATATTACAGAATTGTTTTAATTTTTTACTAAAACACGATTCTTACCGATGGTCAAAAGAATAGTTCATACCGCATAGGAATTCCAAGAAAATAAAAATAAAAATCTGTAGTACTTCTAACTCCTATCTAGTGTCAAAATTTGCAGGCCTATCTCTTTGATTATGCCTTCTTTTTCACCTTTAAAATGCTAAATAAGAAACAACGTAAACAAATGAAATTAC
This sequence comes from Morus notabilis, assembly GCF_000414095.1. Classification (NCBI taxonomy): domain Eukaryota; kingdom Viridiplantae; phylum Streptophyta; class Magnoliopsida; order Rosales; family Moraceae; genus Morus; species Morus notabilis. Next base: position 816,996 of record NW_010359796.1, read on the forward strand.
AAAAGTTACAATGCAGAAAAATGTGGGTTTTCGACTTTGGACTGCTTGATGAGCACGGGGTTCACGTGTCCTCGATTGGTCCGGTCCATATGAAATCCCTCATGAAGAAAGATAAGTAAGGCCGTACGAGGCACAAATTCACACCTACCCTACCCATGAGATAATTAAAGAGTAAAGTTTTGAGTAAGTTCATTGGATAAGATCAATACAATGTCTAAATCAATAATGACTTTTTTGGGGGAAAATTAATTATTTTATGCGGTCATGCAATAGGGTAAAAGAAATATATACAATTATTGATAATGTTGAATGATGATCTAATCTGTCTATTTTATTCTGAAGTTCTATCATTATTATGTATACGTTCTTTCTCCTGTATGACTCTATCAATTTTTTTAATTTCTTGTTTAATTACCGTAGAAATTACCTCTTTTAACATTTTTATGGGGAAAAATATAATTAAGCGAGCATGCAGCATATGAAGTATGAACTCAAACTAGCTAGGCGGCTGGCTCTCCAGCTAGGTTTCATGTATAGTATCTAGGGTTAACATGATCATTTTTTATCTCTGAATTATAGGCTAAATCACATTTTGGTTCAAATATTATGAGTTTGAAAACGTACCAAAACGACTCCTAATCTATTAAATTGTCCTAAATTCCAACCATTAATATCTTGATGAAAGTTTGACATGTGTTAGATCTATGTACCATTAAATTAGAGTTCATTTTGTGGTTTTACAAGTTAGTGGCAATATTATTAAGAAGTCGTACTCCCTTCTTCAATTGATATTTTAATTGTCGAATGGATGAAAGGATTAATTGAAACAATTTATTAGATGAGAAACTCATTTCAGGACATTTTAAGAGTCAATTACAAAATGAGTTTTGACTTATTATATATATTTCAGGGACTAGAAATGAGCTTTTGATTCGATGATTTAGTACTTATATAGTTTGCTTAGCTTTCAAGAAAATAAGTAAAAGTGAAAATTTATAGTAAAATTTGTTTAAGAACCAAGCATTAAGCTAGCGTACTGTAGTAATCACAATAATAGTCATGAGAGCATATTTGAAATAACAAGCACGTGATAAAATTCGAACAATACGCATTAATTCTTGTCATAGCTAGCCATCGTATTTTAAGTTGTTGTATGGATATTGTACAATATTAACTCATACTGATGATTTCTTTTCTTTTAGAAACTAATCAACTTTTAGCCAATACATTAATTAGTCTCTATATATCCGTGTCTGTCTTAAGAAATTATGCCTAATTGACTTCAATTAGTACTTCATATGAAGCTGCAAAATGTTAAAAGCATCGATGGCTTAATTTAATTTAATTGATTAATGTTGATGCAAAGAGCTATAATTATTCTATGATAATTATGTTATCATATTCCAAATTTCCAATGTCGAACATTAGATTCTTTGATTAGCCATTGTCTTGCAATAAAAGGTACTAAATTAGAAACAAGCTGAACAGTGACTACTGATTTATCAACTAGTATATATCTAGTCGAAAACTAAGCTATAAGGGTTTTGTGAAATCTTAATTGGTAAGAGGATTGGAGTTGGTTGAAACGGCGGTGACATACATGCTATCTAGTTATACCAATCATGTTATATACTTGGACAAATTATATTAGAAAATTAATCAGAATCCTTGTGAAGCATTTATACTATTAAAATCTCACAGACGATCAGTAAGCTTTACATACACGCGCGTAACCGCGCACACACACGTACATAACACACATACAGACATACATTTATGTGTGTATGTTGATATATATATAGAAAGAGAGAGAGAGAGAGAGAGAGAGTGAGTGCATGCGGTAAGCTACCAGCTTATTATAAATATTGATAAAGTGATCATCATAATCATCTTTACCTTACTGGTTCTCAATTTCTTTGTCTTATTACATTTTTTTTAACTGTAGATTTGACCCAAATCGTGACTTATAATGGAAGTTAACCTAGTACGTGAACAAATATAATACCCGCGCGCACACATGATACGTACAAGCCAGAGTCGTGAAAATGATGATAAGTACAAGCCAATATGAACTTAAATTTACTTGCGGTGTACATGACTTGCTGGAAGTTGGCCAGAGTCGTGAAAAAAATTAATAAGTAATTCAATTGAATTGAATCTCGGGTTGGCTATCACGTTTTTCACGTACGTCATGCATGTCAACACCAAAAACTTACAATACACTATACAAGATCAGGTGGCTATAATAGAAAAAAAAATATTGTATTTTTTCAAACATATTATGTTACAGATGTTATAATTGTAGATCAGAAAGTCCCATGATATTTTTTTCCAACATCATATTCTTAATGGCCAGCGTTATCTGGCCGGTAAAGTTGACAATCATAATCTAGCCTAACATTTGAATATTTTTATGAGATAAATATTTTGTAAAATCATGATATCTTGGATAAGTAAATTGAAGTCAGATCTAATGACCCTGGAGTCACATGCTCAAACTAAGCAAGTCTAGCTGCTGCGAATGGAAGTATATTCATTTTTTATTATTGTTATTAATTCAAGGGTTATTTACATTTTTATACCTTCTGTTTTTAGTTAATCTAAAAAGTATATCTTTTAATTTTCGATTTCATCAAATATATACCTTCAAGGTTTATATTACACAAATTTATACCTTTTTTGAGTTAACATTGAATTTTGACTTAAAAATACCCACAATACCCTAAATAAAAAAAGTTAAAAAATTAGAAAAACTCTAAAATTAAAAAATTAAAAAATGAAACCCTGAAAAACTTGAAACTTAAAGAAAACCTAACCCTTCACCCAACTCTGCTGCCGCCAACCCTACTCCCACTCCCCCCTGATCAGCTCGCCCTCATTGTCACCCACAACGGTGAACACAAGACTTTAGCCCCCCAATCTGCGATGGACACCAACCGGCCTAGATGCGCGATGACGCGTCCATCCTCCCTCACCTGAATCTTTCAAGCCCCTATCACTGCACCTGAATCTTGCGTTTGAGTTTACCAAGATCGGAAAAATAGAGGAGAAATTTGCTAAAGTGATTATTCAATATAGTGAAATTGACAAAATGACCTTTTTTTTTTTTTTTTTTATGAACAACGACCATCCCATCGTTCTTTTTAAAAAGTTATCATTTCTGGTTCATTTTGTAAATAAAAATTTCAGGGGGCTCTAAGTGAAAATTGGGATTCTAATAAAGCACTCATTGAGGTGGTTGATGTGTGGAAGAGCCAGATTGACAATTTGGTTAGTTGCATGGAAGAACTCAGACGCCTCTTTGTTCAGAATCACAGTTCATATGATTAAAAAGTAAAGTGGGTAACTTTAGGTACTTGGATATGTTGTCTGGTGTTGTTTCACTCTGTAATTCGAATTCTGTCCTTCTTGCAGGTGATGTTATTGATTGCACGATAAAGATATGGAAGTCTCTTTTTAATGTTTTGGATTTTGTTGTCAAATGTTTTGGGGAATTTATTGGGTCTAGAACTATGGTCTTTTGATATGTTGGTTGAGAAGTATATAAGATAGCTTTGCTTGTTGAGGTTGGGACGCTGTGCGTGGAGATGTGCAGAGGCCGGTCGGCACTTGGGTGGGTAAAGGCGAGAGGTGAATTTGGGGGACAAATCCCTTTTCAGTTCTATGTTTTTTTTTTTTTTTTGCCCCCTTATTTTTAGAGTTTACCGTTTAATTAAGGGTATTCTGGGTATTTTAGGTCAAAATTGAATGTTGACAGAAAAAACAAGAATAAATTTGTGTAATAAACTGAGATCAAAAACGAATTACCAAAGGTATACTTTTTAAATTAACCTAAAATAGAGGGTATAAAAATTGAGGGTATAAATAACCCTTAATTCAAGGTTTAGTTAAAATGAACTATGGAACTCCATAACATACATCCCTAAAATTAATTCCATTTTTCAAGAAAATATTGTGCACTTTTGAAGACAATTCGTTATCTCTTCCCTTTGAGCTACCAAATATTTAAATATATATGTATGTATATTTCATAGATCAAAAGCCTTTGGCCCAGAATTTTACGTTGATTCTCTACTTCTGTCCGCAAGCTTCTTTACAGTGCTGTACAGCGACGTAGTATCAATGCCCCCAAGTCTAGAGTGGTCAACCTTCACATTTGTAAATTTTTTTTTTTTTTTTTTTGTGGCTTGAAATTCGACTCCATAGTAGTGCGAATGGACACGCAACACGCTACATACACTCAACAAGCAACTCAGTTTAACCGACTAATTAATTATTTTCATTTGAGTAGAACCAATGTTCAAATATTGCAGGCTTATCTTAGAAGTGGTCAAAAGCCATGAGTTTAGTAGGGCAAGTAGTTCTCTTCACGAAAAAGTGTCAACCAAGATTTCTGGATCCATAATTGACCTTGCAAAAAACTCCTTATATGACAGAGATTGACAAAGCAAGTTGTAGACCAAACAGTAATCTTAAAATTGGAAATAACGAAGCAGAAAATTTAAGAAACCAGGCCCTAAATAAATCAGTAAAAAAAGTTAAATACCTTCCTTTGTCTCTTGTTTAAGTAGGTGTCGTTTGACAGGTAGTTTAATGAAGAAACAGATCTTTCCAAATAACTTTTTTCTTCCTATCTACAGCCATTCAGTTAACAACTCCTTAACAGTTGCTGATTTCATATTACCCTCAAGGGTTTGGAATATCCAGATGCTTAATGAGTACTTTCACAAGAAGATGTTGAATGTATCCTTTCCATTCCACTTAGTCATTTTGCTCATGAGGACAAATTAATTTAGCATTATCATCAAAAAGGTACTTTTACAATCAAATCAGCTTATTGGCTTGCTACTTCTTTTGTCGACCAGCCTTCGTCTTCTTCAACGTCTTCATCAAGCATTTGGTGGAAGAAACTTTGGCATTTGAATGTGCCTCTAAAAATCAAGACATTTTTCTGGAAGGTTTATCATGACGCCTTACCGACAACTGTAAATCTGTTTAGAAGAAAAGTTCTTTCCACATATTATTATTCTTGTTGTAAGTCATCTCCTGAAACAGTCCAACACATCCTCATATGGTGTATATTTTTTACATCAGTTTGGAATGTTGTTGGTTTTCCAGCTCAGCATTGGAAAGACTCAAAAATGTCTTTTATTGATCTTGTCCACCATGCTAAAGAAACATACAACAAAGAGAGCTTCGAATACTTTTTATGTCTGCTTTGGTCGATCTGGAATGAAAGAAACAATTTTGTTCATAATCGTCCTGTTAGATAATTGTCTTATATTCCTTCACGGTCGTCTCAGTTCTTGAAAGACCACTAAAAAGCTAATCTCATTGTCAGCAAAAGGAGCATTGATCCATTTTTGAGCACGGTGAAGACTTGGGTTCCTCCTCCTATTGGACAATATAAAATGAATATCGATGCAGGTATCTCTTCAAAAAAAAAATCTTTATTGGAATTGGTGCTTTAATCCAAGATAGTGAAGGCCTTGTTATGGCTGCTCTATCTTCTAGATGCTTTGGAAAGTTCTCTTCTAAAGAAGTTGAAACAACTGCTCTAAGTCACAGTCTCATTTGGGCTACAAATGTTGGCTTGCCACTTAATTTTATAGAGTGATGCCTTGGATATTATTCATGCTATCCATTCCAACTCCCCTAATTTTTCTGAGTTTGAGAACCTTGTATCTGACATTAAATATCTTCTTGCTATTTTCCTTAACTGTTTAGTTGACCATGTTCCCAGGTCTGCTAATTTTGCAGCACATGGTTTAGCTAAGCATGGTATATGGTGTGGTTTAGCTAAGCATGGTCTTAGGCTAAAAGAAGATATGGTGTGGTTGGAAGATGTTCCGCCACCTATTGTATCTGATGTAATTTAAGATATTTTTCATTGAATGACAGATACAATATTCTCTCCAGAAGAAATAAAATCTTTCCAAATAATTCTCAGTAGTATCGTTTATTCCGTAGTTTTGAATTACAATTCAAACCTTTTTACTACAATATTTAAATTTATGTTCGAACTTTCTGATTCAAAACTTTGAACCAAATGACAACACGGTTTCTCAATATTGGAAAAGAAAGAAACCAACATTGTTCTACAAATGGGACAGAAGTGATACGTGGGAGATTTTTGCTCCTCGTAGCGGTCCTTAAAGTAGAGAAGTTTACCTTGTGCGTCTGATTAGAAAGAAGACGACCATTGACTAGTTGCTATATGTTCCATCAAGGGTTTTATGCTACAATATAGACCAATATAAGAATTTGACTAACCTGAGTGGTGATTTGATATTGAATCTGCCGGTCAATCTGTGATGACGCTTATTTCAGAATCGAAATGCAAACTTATTTTCAATGGGACTCGGGATAAAGGTAGCCTTGAAACTCAGAAATAATCAGATTAAAGCTACATACAAGTCATCAGGATATCGACAGACTAAAATAACATTTCAAATCACCATTAGACAAGCCCCAATATAGTAGCATATGAATAACTATAACTGAATTGTTTTAACACAATCACTTTGGCCCTACATTTTCTCCAGAAAAAGTAAAAAATACAAGAAAATTGCTGAGGTGTTTCATGAATCAGGGGACTGTTAGTGGTGATCAATGGATATATAATATTTTATATATCTATATATATATATATATATACACACACACACACAAATAAGCTGTCCTCAATTCTCAATCCAGGCAATGGCTTTGGCACTTGAAACTGCATGGCCATTAGCAGGCATCATAGAAGCGCCCCGGAGATTTTTGATCCTGTTTCTTCGGAGAGAATGTGGGTTTACTCCAGCCTTATGAGATGCAACAACACCGATTGCCTCCCAATAATTGGCGACTTTAACCTGCAAATGAGTTCAAATTGTTCAAACTAACGCCTATTCTGTTATGAGTATGTTGAGATGCAATTCTTCAGACTGTAGAACCCTATACCTCAAGGAAGAAGAACTCCACTCACTACTTACACATTCATTCTATAAACATCGATTGTTTGAAAGAGTACTAGTATAGACACTATTTGTTGACGGTGGAAATTCATCAAGATTAATTTGGATTAAAAAGGGATTAACGTGATTTTAACAGTTTTAAAATAAGCTTTTTAAGAAGTCAGACCAATAATCAAGAAGAAAGAACACCAAGATTTATAGTGGTTCACTCTTTTGTTCAAGAGCTATGACCACTGTGAGGAGAAAAAATCTTTACTATGTTTAGAGAATGCAAGTTACAGAATGAGAGCCCCCGGGCTTGCCATTTTCTCTCGTATATATTTTCTCTATCCTCTCTCAACCTCAGCCATTTCCATCATTACATTCTATCACATTGTCTCCATATTTTTGGATGTAATCCTCGGTGGGTAGGGTTTCTGCCAGTCAACAGTGGTTTTTCACCAACTCCCCTACCAACTTTGCTTGCTTACAAGTCACGTAAGATATCCTGCAGGTTCAATTTTTTCTTGGGCTGCGTGCGACCGACTCCTCAGGCGCTTATCAAGCCATCTTCGCCTACATCTACCTGAAGCAGTCGACCTCTCGCATATCTTGACTCCTCTGTACGGTCGCCCTCTTATGGGGGTGTTATTCTCAACTTGCGGTCGGCCTATACCAAATTTCATTTTGCAAGATACTTGATGCTGAGCTGGCATGGCCATTAATACCTTCGGCTGTGCCACGTGGCGCTCATCTAGTGCACGATGTAGGGTTCGAGATTTTATCCTACAACACTATTCATAGAATATGTTTTTACCAACTACTACATGGGTTCAAAGGATAGTTGTATCAAGACATTTTGAACCTAATTTATGTGAGAAAAAAAGTAAGAAATGCCTGCTACTTGAAGTATCCAAACATTCACAGTTATGACTAAAATAACAGTATACTGGTTTTGTAACTCTCCTGACTCTAGGCATACTGATAAGCTACCGGTGCATTTTACTTATGTGAGGAGAAATAAAAGGCAGGGGAAAAAAGGGAACTCTGTAGTGGGACTAGAAATTGTGATATTCAATCAATAAAACCAATAATTCAGTAGCAAATTGTGTAACTAGTTCTTTTACCTGTGATTCTGTATCACATACTTGACCAGAACTATGGTTATCACGGAAAATAACACATGATCACCATGAATTATTAACAACAAAACTCTTGCTCGAGTTACTTGTATAAAGGAATAGAATGGGTAGGCATGCGTACCGCTTCAATCCCGAGATTATTTGGTGTATCATGAAGAACTGTTTCATTTTCTTCCACAGCAATTATAAGTGGCTGCAGCAAAATCACTATCACTGTAAATTCTATCAAGTGAATCTCCTATGCCCAGGTAAAACCAAATATTATCACTTGGGAAGCATAAAAAATAGCGACATTTGTTTTTATTTATACCTTCTTTCTTTCACTGCAAGCGAAAGCGAGAGCACCATCTCCTCCACAAGCATCTATTGGGAGGATGACACTATCTACGTCACTTGCCAATATGCAACCCTTTTCCAAGGATGCAGATTTCAAATCTAAGTATTGTGGTGCATTACTTAGCCCAGCAAGCACACAAGGTAAGAATGTGTATCCCAACTGTTGTTGTGAAGAAGAAAGATCAATAAACTATGATAAAGTTTTACCAAAAAGAGAAAAAACAAATTTTGAAATTATAGGTGTATGCATGTTCAAGAATAAAGGCAACCCCAGATTTCTAGTTATCTTCAAAGAATATGAATACCAACCTCCTCAGCAGCTGATTTTGGGGAAAGAGATGGACAAAGGGGAGGAGGTAATAAAGCAGGAGCGTGCGCACAAGGAATGCAGAATTCCCTCACCACTAGATGGCTTATAATAGCCTCGACTCCAGCCAAAATATCAATTCCCTGCAGAGAGACATTCCAAGGTGAAACTAAATACAAATTTTGTGGAACAAAATGACTTCATTCTTAAACCTATGACACAGAAAAACTTCATTCCAACTGTGTAAGACTACTGAAGAAGTAAATGAAAGCAATATGGAGGAATAGATTCACATCAGCACCATAATATATATATATATATATATATATATAGTACGTACACAAGTAGATATGTTTTACATATTGCTAGAGCAGGTACAAATAAGACCAAATAAGATCTAATAATTAAGCGATAATCATGGCTAATTACATGGCTTAATTAACTAGCCATGATTGTTAACTTCTCGGCCGTCCGATCACCATCCTTGTTTTTTGCTCCTTGTTGCTGATCATCAGCTGCTGACGTGGCAACATCAGGGTTACTGATTTCAGTAGTCATCACCATTATCCTGCGGTTAATGGTGCTCCTTGCAAAGCATGAGTTGTTCATAATCAGAAGTAGAAGAATTAGTAACAAAGCTATGAGGGTTCTCATGGCTTAATAATTAATTAGGTCGCTAATTCTAATTAAGTGATCACTAAATAGTGTAAAGAGCGG